>NC_132844.1:12685000-12986250 GCF_048164855.1 Canis lupus baileyi | reverse complement strand
TATTAGTTAAGTGTACCATAATTTACGTGAATAATTCTCTATCATTAGATGGTTAGAGCATTTCTAATCATATTGTTGTTATGAACAAAGTGGACATCCGTGCTGCAACATCACCCACATTTTTCTTCAGGTTACATCCTACAAGTAGATTTAGCAGAATTAAATGTGTGATATTTTTAAAGCTTGAGAGATTTAAAGAAAGATTGTCAAGAAAGTTTATCAATTTATTTTTCTTTTCAACTGTGCTTTTTCTCACATACCTTAAGACATTTAATCTCTAAAAATTATTTTAGTCTATTTTTGAACATTTTAATATGTTCATTGGTTATTTGCACATATTATAAATTATTCATATTCTTTGCCAATTTTTCTGTAGCAGTGATCATATTTCTTATAGTTAATATTATTCATATAGCAAAGATACTAACCTTTTTGTTTTTTAATGTTATATTTAGATTTAGTTTATATACTTTCACATATTTTCTTATTTTTCTTTCTTTAATCATATTTATGTGTTTGATTATGGATTTTTTCAAATATTTACTTTACATTCACCGGTATTCCCTTTATTTTTACAGCTTGTGCTATCAAACTTAGAAAAGCCTTAGTGCTTTTATGCAATTGTTTTTTAAAGTAAAATTTTATTAAAGAATTACATATTTTATATACCAAAGTGCATAAATCTTAAAGTAAAGCTTTAATAATACATATATAAACACCTCAGTTAAAAAACAGAATATCACCAGCACCTCAGAGCAGCATCATGCACCCTCCCTACTCACATCAGTATTTTCTGAAGTTTTTAAAAAATGCATTCATACAGCAGTATTCTTTTGTGTCTGACTTCTTTCACTCAATATTTTGTTTATGAGATTCATCTTATATTGTTGCATGTGGTTATTGAATACATGCTTTTTGATGAACATGCATGCACCTTTTGTTGGGTATATATCTTGGAGTAAAATTTTGATCACAGGGCTTGTGTATTTTCAATATTAAAAGACTCTGATGCACAATTTTCAAAGTAGGTAGTACCAGCTTCTAGACACACCAGCAATGTATGGGAGGTCTACTTGGTCCACATTTCCAACAGCACTTGATACCACTTGTCTTTTTCATTGTAATTCTTTGAGAGTATGTAAAATTGTTTTGAACTGTAATTTTAATTTTTGTTGTCCAGATTACTATGAAATTGAACTCTTTCTCATGTTTATTGTCCCTTTGAATGTTTTAGGGGTGTGTAATTGTTCAAGTTTTCTACCCATATTTCTTTTGATTTGACTGCCATTTTCTTTTTCGAATATTTTAAGGAGATGAATTCTGTCTTACACACACGTACACATATACAGACACCCTCTGAATTTTTTCTTGAACTGGGGAATTCTTAATTTTAATTCTTGAACTGGAGAATTCTTAATTTAATGTGTAAAATATGACATATTTTTACATTATGGTTAGTTGTCTTTTTTTTAAAGAAATATTTTCTTAGCCTGTGTTTCTTTTAACATTATTATTATTATAAGACACATGATTGAAATGACTTTTTAAGGTGTGATTATCAGATTGATGCAGGCACGTTTATTAAAAATACAATTCTTTTTCCTTGGCACTATAGCATTATCACTTACATGTCAGTGACTATATAGGTGAAAGTCTGTTATATGGATTATATGTTCTGTTCTATTTATGTACTGATATATATATGTATATATATCTATCTACTGATATATGTATATATGTATGTGTATATATGTGTGTGTGTATATATATATATATATATATATATATATAATTTATTTTATTTTTTTAGAGAGAAAGAGCATGAGCAGGGATGGAAGGGACACAAGGTGTGGGAGAGAGAATCTTAACCAGGTTCCATGCTCAGCTTGGAAACTTCCATAGGGCTTGATCACACCACCATGAGCCAAAATCAAGAGTAGGATGCTTAACCAACTGAACTACCCAGGCGCCCTCTATTAGTCTTCTTTTATACTAATACCTAATTTGAGTAATTTATAACTGAATTAATTATTACAATTCTTGAAATATGGTAGTGTAAGTCCTCCAGCTTTTGTTTCTTTTATGACTACTTTTACTATTTTAGGCCCTTTGCATTTCTGTATGTATTTTAGTCTGCTGTGGTTTTCATTGGGATTATACTAAACTATAGATCAATTTGCGGTTGGGTTGTGACTACTAAAATGATTAGTTGTTATGTTCTTTATATCATAAGAGTTTGTTTATTGGCTTCTTCTTTTGTTCCTTTGCTTATCTGTTTTGTTTCTTAAATTCCACATATAAAGGATATCATATGGTATTTGTCTTTCTTTGACTGACTTATTTCTCTTAGCATAATATTTATTTATTTATTATTTTTTAGCATAATATTTATTCTCTAGCTCTCTCCGTATTATTGTAAATGACAAGATTTCATTCTTTTTCTATGGTAATATTAGCCATAAATGTAACCATTGTATACATATATCACATCTTCTTTATCTGTTCATCAGACAGTGGACATTTGGACTGTTTCCATTATTTGACTATCATAGAAAAGGCTGCCATAAACATGAGGGTGCATGTATCCCTTTTTTTTTTTTTTAAGACTTTATTTACTTATACATGAGAGACACAGAAAGAGAGAGGCAGAGACACAGGCAGAAGGTGAATCAGGCTCTGTGCAGGGAGCCCAACGTTGGACTTGATCCCGCGTCTTCAGGATCACACCCTGCCTAGGCTGATGGTGGCGCTAAACCACTGAGCCACCCGGGGCTGCCCGCGTGTATCCCTTTGGATTAATATTTTTGTATTTTTGGGTAAATATTTAATAGTGCAATTACTGGATCTTATGGTAGTTCATTTTTTAGTTTTTAGAGGAACCTCTATACCCACTTGGTTTTGATGTATTATTATCTTTATATATTACTAGATTCAATTTGCTGTATTTTATTTAGGATTTTTGCACCTATATGCTCATGAAAAGTTGGTGTGTAACTTCTTTTTATAGTTTCTGTCTTCTTATTCTTGATTAGACTTAAGATTTTATAGATCTTAACAATATTTCAAATGACCAAAGTTTGGCTTTGTATATATGGTTTTTCTATTGTATTTTATTTTCTATTTTATTTATTTCTGCTCTGATTTTTATTATTTTTTTCTTATATTTCCTTTGGATTTGATTTGTTCTTTTTTTCCCCCTAGATATCTGAGATGGAATTGATTTTTAATCAATTGGTTTTTTATCTTTTTTATTTTGATTTTCAGTATCAAATTTTCTTTTAAGCATGGACAGAGTTGTATTCTATAAGTTTTAAATGCCACATTTTCAGTTTTATTTTGTTCACCAATTTTGTAATTTCTATTTTGATTTTATTATTGATACATGGATTACATAGGCATATATTCTTTAATTTCTAAATTCTATAAATTTCTATATTCTTTAATTTCTTTTTGCTATTTATTTCTAGTTTAATATCACTGTG
This sequence comes from Canis lupus baileyi, assembly GCF_048164855.1. Lineage (NCBI taxonomy): Eukaryota > Metazoa > Chordata > Mammalia > Carnivora > Canidae > Canis > Canis lupus. Next base: position 12,982,768 of record NC_132844.1, on the reverse strand, counting down.
GTGAGGGAACACATTTTGAATTCTCTCTTTTTATATGTGAGATTTAGCATATGGCCTTGTGTATGATCAATTTTGGTAAATATACATTTTGAAAGAAAAAAATATTTTGTTATCTTGAGGTACTGTGTTCATCTTTGTTAATTTGGTCAAATATATTTAGATCATCTAAATTTTAACTCACTTTTTTGTCTGCTTGTTTTATGAGCTAGAGTGATGTCTTAATGTTTTCCACTATGATCTGTATCTCATTCTAGTTATGTCAATATCATAGAAGTTTTCTTTTTAAAAAAATAGTATATGTAGAGTCTGAATTTTATCATTCTTGTGTATTGACTTTTTTTTTATCATTATAACATACACTGTTCTCTTCAAGTCTACTTTAACATTAGAATTGCTTCACGAACTTTTATTTGGATAACTTTGCCCATCTTTTCCTTTATTTTTCACTATTTCTCTTGCAGGTAGCTTATAGTTTTGTGCCTTTTTATCCTGTTGGAAATCTTAAACTTTAAAATGTGAATCTATTTCATTTGCCTTTAATGTAATTACTAATTCGTGTATTTTAGGTCTACCACTTAACCATCTTACTAATTCTTTTACTGTTTCTTTTTCTCTCTCTTTTTCTATTTATTTTACTTAAGTTTCTTATTCTTTTTGGACAAATAAAATAATTTTATTATGTCACTTTTCCTTTGTTAAATTTTTAATTATATGCCTTTCATTATTTTAGTCTTTATCTTAGAAATTCAAATGTGCATTGTTGAATTATTAGTCTAAAATAATTATCTTTGCTTTCCAATGTTGCTAGAACATTAACATTCTTTAATTTTCTTTATGCTTTTCTCAACTTTTGTGTTATTATTACCATGTACTTTGATTTAAATACATTACAAAATTCATAAGAAGTTATTGTTCTTGCTTGTTTAGTTAAAATTCATTGGTAATCACCCACATATTTACCCTTTCTTTATACTTCATATATTCAAACAGTATAGTAGTTCCCTCTGAGATCATTTTTTTCTGCATAATGAACATATTTGTTTAGTATTTGTTTTAACGGAGGTTTCTTCATGATAAATTCTTTCAATTTTGTTATTTTCATTGTTATTAAACACATTGGCAAGGGATATTTGTGTCTGTTCTATGTATATAATGAAATAAAAATGAATCTCTATGTTTTAATAAGTAATTTTTATTTCTAATTGCATTTATTAAAATTTCCAGAATAGTGGTAAAAGAAGATATTATAGGCATTCTTATCTTTTTCCTGACATTACTGGGACTTCTCTTTTACTCTTAAATATGACATTTACTATTAATATGTGATTTTTATCTTATAAAATTTCATTATGACCCCATTATTTGTTTTCTAAAAATATTTTCATAATCTAGAGTAATTAGATTAGTAGTCTTCATACCATCTAATATGGTGATTGTACTTTTATCTTCTTTAATCAATTAGTATATTAGATGTTACTAAATTTCCCAAAATTTTAAATACAATTACAAAAGCTCTCTTTTTTTCCCCCAGTTAAGTTTAAGGTACCCATCTGATAATTTTTGGAAAATTAATTCTTCCCTCCCTCCCCCCTCCCCTGCCCCGGCCAGAAGGTAATTCTTTACTGAATTCTTTTATCTCTTTGTCCATACTTGCCCTCCACAAATCAGGGCTAGTGGTCTCTCTTTTCCTTTCTTCCTTTTTTTTTTTTTTTTTTTTTTTGAGTTAACATGACTAGAAGATGTTACAGAAAATATGTGCCTGAAACGCTTCCATTGTCTGGATATTATTATTATACATAAAATCTTAAATTCTGGCTCTGGATCAATAAAAATCAATTATTTATTTTATTTAATTAAGATAAAAATGGGTTATCTTGAAGTAATTACAAAGATTTCATTAAATATTCAAACCAGTAATAAATACGTAAACTTGAATTTGGATTATTTTGAAGAGAGATAAAGAATAGGAACATTTTAACCCACTGTCATTAAATATTGATCATTTTTGTATCATTCTTTTGTATTTATGTCACATAGAAACTATAATTTGAACTGAGGAAAGTAGAAGATGTAGTTTTTCATTTTATTTTACTATGAAGAAGCAACTTCAGGTTTGCATTCTATAATTGACTCTATTCCTAATTAACTGTAAGAAGTACTTTACAACTGCTCGATTATTTTTCTGTCCCTTATGTAGGATCTTACATTTCTAATTATGTATTATTATTAAAGTCATTATGTCTCAGCTTTAGGAAGTTTTGTGTATTTTACCTGAATGAAATTTTGAAGAAAAGTACTAGTTTGTAGTATAATAGCAAGGGCTTTGATGTTTTGCATGAACAGATTGTAATGTTGGCTCTATCATATGACAGCTATATGACCTTTGGCCAAAAGAGTTCTTTTCTATAAAATACCCTATTTGGGATTACTTTGAAGATTCAATATAATCTTAGACACTTACGGAGTGCTTACTCTATGGGAACCATTGATCTAAGTGCTTTGTTATGAGATAACATTTAATTTTTATAACAACTCTATGTAGTTGCCTTCGTTATCATCCTTTTTTTAGTGATGAAGAAATTTAGACTGAGGATTTAAGCAACTGACCAAATTTACATGGATGGCAAGTGGCAGAAACAGAATGTAAACCAAATTTGGCTTCAGAGTCTAGGCTCATACCACTATTCTCCTCCACGTATACAAGACATCTAATTTTGTTCTTGACACACATTAGGCATGTAAATACTTATTGTCCTTGTGCTTAGCATAAGTCTGTAAAGATTTTAAATATATTCAAAGTACTATTTCACAATAAGTCGATTGCGGATAACAATACCATTAATTTAGTTGAAAGAATAGGAGAAATATTTCAAACTAATATGGTGTCAAATAACAAATTTTCTTGGGGATCTGGGTGGCTTAGTTGGTTAAGTGTCTGCCTTGGGTTCAGGTCGTGATCCTGGGGTCCTGAGATCAAGCCCTACATCAGGTTCTCTGCTCGGTAGGGAACCTGCTTCTCCTTCTACCTCTGCTTGCCACTCCCCCTGCTTGTGTTCTCTCTCTCTCTCTCTCTCTCTCTCTGTCAAATAAATAAAATCTTTAAAGAAATTTTTAAAAGTACAACAAATTTTCTAATTCTTCCTGAATATAAATTTGTCTGAGTACTACGGTATTTTCTTGAGACCTAATTCCTCATATTTAGGGGAATTATTATCATACCTTGATTTCTTACTAATTTAGAATAGTTTATTGATTGTATAGTCACCTGACATTTATGTGTTGGAAGACTTTGATGAGGTATGAATTGCAAACTGTGGAAATGGCTTATTCATGCCTTACTAATTTGTGAATGACTGTACTGAGAGTACAGGCATGAAATTTGAAAGGGAAAAAGATAAATGCTCTCTATTGTTAAAGCAGTACTAGTTTTCCAAAGATAGAGGTTGGACAGTGTCAAATATCAGATGCTCCCCCTTTCATTCCATTTACCAAAGTAACCATAAAGAAGATATTCTGTTGGAGGCAAAGGTCCCAGTGGTCAGTCATCATTGAATAGAAATATTAAGAAGAAGCAAGGATGGGACAAGAATGAGGAAACTGGACTTAAGACATAACTGGTTAAAAGTGACAAATGGAAAGGACATGTTTTTGAGTTGTACTCTACATTTTATTGCCTAAATTATATGCTTTGTTATTGACCGATCAAGGGATTTGCACTGTTTGGGAGAGTTATCTTTCACAAATGTCCAAGGAGCATCTAAAAAAAAGAGTAGAACTAACAGAAAAATGCTACTTTGTTCTCTTTTCTTGCACGCTCACTTGCTAGAATTTGCAAGTGAAAATTTGTATTTTGCACTCTTAACACAACAAGCACCATAGAAATTATGCTAAAGATTTCTGATTTCTCAATTAAAGCAGATAAATATAATTTTCCTGATGCTTAACTTTATAGCATAATATCAGTATAGAAGATTGGTTATTCTGGAACTGTGTGCAAAATTTTGAGAGATAATGCTTGGTACTTAAGGCAAGGTTAGGCTCTAAAAGAAGGAATCACTAAAAAAAAAAAAAAGCAAAATCACATTTTAGTCATGTTAAATCATTATAACTATAGCAAATAAATTTTAACAGTATGACTTATCTAAAAGGCATTTCCTGAATTTTCAAGCTCATAGAAGAAGCAAGCACAAACTCCATGTACTTAAGTAAATCACACACACACACACACACACACACACACGTGCACATACAAACATAAATGCATGCATACATTAAGGTTGAGAAAACTTTATACATTTTCTCTATCTTGTAAGAAATATATGATTATTCTTTCTCTTTGCCAGGTGGCATTTTTGAATATGTGGAATCTGGCCCAATGGGAGCTGAAGAACTTGCATTCAGATTTGCTGTGAACACAATCAACAGAAATAGAACGTTGTTGCCCAATACCACTTTAACTTATGACACCCAGAAGATAAACCTCTATGATAGTTTTGAAGCATCCAAGAAAGGTAATTGACAAATATTTAACATTATATTTTCTGAATTCAAATTTCCAGGTATTCTTGAGAGATTTCTTAATTCCAAATGTAGTTAATAAGTCATTAGGAATATTTTCATGCAAATGTTTCTTTTAAAAATGCATAGAAATTTTATCAGGGAAGGTAAGGTGATATGATTAATGGTATAAAAAATGCTTATAACATGAAATGCAGTTAGGTCTGTGATTGTTTTGAAATTGTTTTTTTTCCTCAATAATCCTATTTTCTTATCAAAATATTCATATTTTTAAGACCCCACTAAATAAAATTTTACATCAGTGGATTTTAGAAATTTTTGGAATCCATTCTTACATTTTTACTTCTACTATCTGTCACTTCCAGTACATATTACTATTGTCTCAATTTATTGACTACCTGGAAAGTCCCATAGTTCCTAGTGACTTCCTAATGTCAGCTCAATCTTAAAATGTCATTGTAAAATTTTCAACAACCTTTCATTTATGTGTACTCCATGCCCATTTTTTTAAGATTTTATTTATTTATTCATGAGAGACACACAGAGAGAGAGAGAGAGAGGCAGAGGGAGAAGCAGGCTCCATGCAGGGAGTCTGATGTGGAACTCGATCCCAGAACTCCAGGATCATGCCCTGGGCCGAAGTCAGGCGCTAAACCACTGAGCCACCTAGGGATCCCCTCTACGCCTATTTTTAAATAAGTTAATACTTCTTCTTGTAACTGAAAATCAATGGCTAATGATGTGAAAATAGAATTATAGGGAGATATAATTAGAATACTCTATAAATTTTGTTATTTCTTTTATTATGTTGTGAAACTGTGTTCTTAAGGATACGAATAGAAAAATAATTGTGGAATGTGACTTTAATATTTATAAAGTAAGGAAAGTAATAGAGAACTATTACCAAGGCAGGGATATTTTTAACCAAACAACAAATGTGTTTTGAGGGCTGTTTCCATACTCTTAATTGTCTTAAGTGGGTGATCCTTTCTTTTGTGTAGTTAGCATTCATGTAACAGGAATTAAATTTCATAATATAGCTTTTTCTCAAAGAAGTGGGCTTACAAAGCATTTGTTCTAAATTCATATTTTTAAAACAACATTTACTTTTCTGTAATGCTAATATTGTTTTATTAGCTACCTTACCTTAATAGAAATGTACATAATTATTTATCATTCTAACTTGGTCAAGATTTCTTCTAATTTCATTAATATTAATGGCAACTGACAAGGTACAATATTCTGTAAGATGAAAGTATCCTTTTTATCCTCGAGATAACTAGTGTTTATCAAAGCCCATATCTGTCTGCCCTTTGAATTCATAACTTTATGAATACAAATAAGTTTCCACATTTCAGAACCATGTCAGGGTGATGAAAGGTTTTAAAGGCTGGAAAAAAAGGGGTAAAGGTTATAGTGAAATACTACATTTGTCATCATAATTGCAAAATAAGTCATTAACTGCAAGACAACTGCATTTGATTAGTGACATAGTTCATGATTGTTTCCATTAGGAAGAGGAAACTCTGTCTCAAATGAAATCATTTAGACCAAAGAATATGGAATATGAGTGAAGTATAAAAAATATTAATAGATTTCTTAATGGTGAATTCAAAGGAGCAATGTTAAAAAACAGACTAGCATGTTCTGACAACAGACAGGTTACTGGGATCCCTGGGTGGCTCAGTGGTTTAGTGCCTGCCTTTGGCCCAGGGTGTGATCCTGGAGTCCTAGGATCAAGCCCCACATCAGGCTCCCTGCATGGAGCCTGCTTCTCCCTCTGCCTGTGTCTCTGCCTCTCTCTCTCTCTCTGTCTCTCATGAATGAATAAATAAAATATTAAAACAAACAAAAAAACAGGTTACTATCTTAGGAATTATGAGGTGTTAAACTCATTTGGTTTCCAAAATATTAAAAGGGGTTTACAGATTTTGTCACCCATTAAGATCTATTGAAAATCAAATTCTCTAAATGACTTTTGCCTGAAGCTAGGAAGAGCTCAAATAAACATAATAAGTAACTTTCTTTATGAGATATTGAAAGCATAAAAGTCTTCATTTGGGTCTTACCTCATGAAATTCTTGCTTACTGAGCTATTATTACTGGTTAAAGGGCATAGGAGTATGCAAAAGAATAATATAAGAGAGAAATCTGATATAATTTTTGAACCTGAGGTGGCTCAGTATATATATTATATTATATATATATATATATATGATTAATTATAAAATAATTTAAATAATTGATTGGACATTTTAAAAAGTTTTTCAAAATATTTTCCAAGGCAATAAAAGAATAAGAAATCAGATACTCAAATTTTAACATTTTTTTCTGATATATGGTTTTTGTATTTTTAGTAATACTGTTTAGTTCAGTGGATACTTTGATATATTAGAACTTGAATTATTATTTGGATCATATCACTTTTAAATGAGTCTTCTGATAACTAAAAACTATTTATTTGAAACACATTTAAGATATTCTATAATAGTTTATTCAGATATTGTATATAAACTACTATAAGGTTTTTAATTCTTTTTGATCTGTGACTTGTCAAAAACCTGGTAAAGGAAGATCTTTTATTTTCAATGTATACGAATCAAAATCCATGTTAGTGAAAAATTTCAAACTCCAATCTTACTACTGATTCAGAATTTTAATCATATTTAAAAAGTAAGAATCTACATATTTAAAAAATTTACCTAGACCATACAGGAATTTTTGAAGAAAATTTAAACAAGTAAGTTTTTTCCAACTATAATTTATTTACTTACTAAATATCTCTATGTTTAAGAATCCTTCCATCACATTATGTTTTATGCAGCAAAATCTCTGAAGGAAAATATCAGAAAATTTCACACAGTTGAATTATAAACTATTTTGGAGAAGTTCAGTCTGAGCACCTAACTGATGCCTAAATCTCAATAATAACTCTACTTAGTCCTGTTTAAGAATTTGCAGGGATGAGTAAACAATTGTTTCTTGGAACAGACATCCATTTTTGGACATTTTGTATTTCCTTTTTTTTTAATTTAAATTGTATCAAAATTTATGAGAAACTTCTAACCACTTTACCTAGTTCTTCCTTTTCTAGCCAAATGAATCAAACTGAAGCCTCTTTCATAAGCCAGATCTTCAGATATTTAAAGATGATTTTCACATTTCCAATAATTATTTACTTTCTAAGCCCAAACTCCCTAGTTACTTCAGAAGACCTATAGAATGTGAAGTCCTATCATAGTTTATCTATTCTCATCTGAATAGCTTCCGCTTTGGTTATGCCTTTCTTAATTACTACAATTATTACTGATGTGAATAAAATTTCTTATGAGTGAATACAACTTCAAAAAAAATTTAGAACAATATAAAACCTACATGTACAAAAGCCAAGTAAATAAAGATATTTAAATATTTAATGATTTTATTCTTTCTACTCAATGAGATTAATTCATATGAAATCACCCTTAATGAGCCATATTAGGTTTTGAATGTGTATTTGTATGCATAGTTTGACCTATATTGTCAGATATGTATAAATACTTAGCTATGTGTGGCCCTGGCTTCTTAGATGGAGAGGAGAAATCAAATGGCATCCATTATGAGTTTAAAATTGTAGAGGGTAGTCAGTGAATTTGGGAAGGAACCCTATTCCTCCAACTCCTAATATAATCTAATTTTGTAAGACGAACACTCCTCTTCCTTCTTAAATTCTAGAATGTTCTTCCTCTTTCCTTCTTTTGATATTATTTGTAGAATTATTTGAACATTGAGCTGCAGATGTCTGGAAGCATTTCCCTCCTAACAAACTGAAAATGTTTGGAGTTAGAGAAAATATGAAAATTACCTAAAAGTAGATGTTGTTTATAAGGAAAACAAAATCTTTCTTCAGTATAAACCTTCAGGCTTACAATAATAATGTGGTAATGTTGGCAAGCTTGCATCTCTCTTCATTATTGACAGACTTCTATCTCCTCTTCAGCCTGTGATCAGCTGTCTCTTGGGGTGGCTGCCATCTTTGGGCCTTCGCACAGTTCTTCAGCAAATGCTGTGCAATCCATCTGCAACGCTCTGGGGGTTCCCCACATACAGACCCGCTGGAAGCACCAGGTGTCAGACAACAAAGATTCCTTCTATGTCAGTCTTTACCCAGACTTCTCTTCACTCAGCCGTGCCATTTTGGATTTGGTGCAGTTCTTCAAGTGGAAAACTGTCACAGTTGTGTATGATGACAGCACGGGTAAGAAAAATTGGTAGCCTTCAGGGCTATGCTTTAAATACACGTAATATTTTGAAACTTATTCAAGATTTCTGTGAAGGATCAGTTAGCATGAACTATCATATTTGATGAAGTGTGCAGATAGTGTGAAATACAATATTGAAATATTGATTCAAAGAATTCTTCTACTAGGTTTAGGATAGTTTCCTAGGGTAAAGTTTTATGACTGGCTGTTAGTGAAATTTATCAAGAAATTCATGATTTTGCCTTAATATTTTCTCTAGCTATTTATGTGCAAAAAATGTATATGAAAAATATTAACTTTTATATCGGTATACCTTATTAAAGCTTAAGAAACATTTTTTTCAACTTTGAAACAGTTAATACCCATTGAAATACTCAGTTTTTGGAACAATTTATGTGTAGATAGACACAGTTTAAGGACTTGGAAAATCGAATTTTCTACATGGTGTTAATTACAGTGTCTTTGATGAATATTTTAATGAATACTGGCTAGAGGTTGTGCTTTCTTGTTTCAGTGTAATTATTTTTATATATGAATGGTAGTTTTGAAGTAGCAATTAAAAACAAATCTCATAGATAAATATATGAAAATAAACATTAAAAATAAAATATTTACTTTCCTTGGCAGTTATATTGGTAGAAGTTTATACTATTTTGGCTATTACATACTAATAGGAATTTTACATTAAGATTATTATCATTGGTTCAAATAGTCTTTAAAATAAAATGCAAAAATAATATTTTATTCTAAGACATTTCACTATACCTTCATATTTACACTGTAATTATTGAAATAATAGAAATTGAAAATTTTCAATTTTCATATTCAAAAATTGGAATTCATTTGAATTTTAATTCTCCCAGAGTAATCTAGTAGCACATTTTGTTCATGCATGCAGTATTTAGAACTATGCGCAGGAATTAGTCTCTTTGCCCATAAAACTAACCAAATAGACAGATTTTTTTTTCCCAGGAAGACTAGGGACTAAGGAGGTAAGGGCTGAGAAAACAATGAAAATAATTTGAAAAATACTTTCATCAGGTTAATAAAGGGTGAGTCTCAATACACATTAATAAAATAATTTAACTTTTCTGATTTTAAAAAGTGAAGTGTTCACAAATAATTTTAACTTAGAAATACATCAAAAGCTCTTCAAAAAATAACTTAGTAAGTACCTTTTATATGTTTTTTAACTCAAATTAGAATTATTAAGTTTGTTGTATGATGGTCTACTCCCAAATCATTACTTTTCTGTCATTGATAAAGTTCTGTATGTCAAGTTATAAATGGTAGATTCTATGTGATTGCTTTTTCTGGGATTCTTTTTTTTAAAGATTTTTTATTTATTTACTCATGAGAGACACAGAGAGAAGGCAGAGACATAGGCAGAGAGAGAAGTAGGCTCTCTGTTGGAAGCCTGATGTGGGACTCGATCCCAGGACTCTGGGATCGTGACCTGAGCCAAAGACAGACACCCAATCACTGAGCCATCCAGGTGTCCCTATCTGGAGTTTTATAATATGATGATCTAGGGCATCCTCAGCTACAAATTGGTCCACAAATGTTTATGAATGATCATATCCAGAAACATAAATATATGCACATATATTGTGAATCCATGGGTTCTTTACTTCTCTATTCCCTCTGACTTAATTCAGGTGAATGCTGTCCAAATATCACGTCTTAAAAAAAAAACAAATATCACAAGTCTTTATATATATGATGCATACACAAATGGTATATACACATACATACATACAAATGCATATAGGTGTATGGTATACATGTGATACTTGTATTTATTTCTTATTATCGTAAAACTCCTTATAGTAGGAAGGGTATTAGGGAATGTTCAAAATGTGTATTGATATAACACCTTTTCACTGTTCTGTTTGTGTGTGCACATATGTATTGTGACATTTTTATTTCATGTATATAGTTCTTGAGTGATTGACTAAAAAGATAATGGGATTTATGATCAAGATCAAATCACAATTTGGTAAAGTACAGCTTCATATGTAATTGATCTTTTGCTTTAATATTCTAAACACTTATAACTTTGAAACAAATTTAAGTAGAGAAATAAATGTAGTTAATTCAGTGAATGTACTTTTTTTAAAAGGTTTTATTTATTTATTCATGAGAGACAGAGAGAGAGAGAAAGAGAGAGAGAGAGAGAGAATGGCAGAAACACAGGCAGAGGGAGAAGCAGGCTTCATGCAGCGAGCCCGACGTGGGACTTGATCCCGGGACTCCAGGATCATGCCCTAGGCCGAAGGCAGGCGCTAAACCGCTGAGCTACCCAGGGACCCCAGTGGATATACTTTGAATGGAGATTTGACCTCCGATTAAATTTTTAAAAATAATTTGTTACTATTTAAAATAAGCTTTGCATACTCCTCACTTTGAAAGTGACATCGATACTTAGAGATTCCTAAATCTGATTTTTAAAATATTAATACTGAGTCACTACAGAATTATTTGTAGAGTAGGTGGACCTTAAAAGTACTCTGAGGAGAATAAAAGCTGATAATTGCTCTATTTCATGCAGTATTTAAAGAATATGAGTAAGGTACCTACTACATGCCAGGGACCAATGCAGATGTGTTTATACCAATAAAGCAAGTCCTGGCCCTGGCTGAGCTTCTAGTTCCTATTTTGGGATACGTGATTGTCCATGTTTTCACTATATTTATGAGTTAATTACATTTGCAACTGGCCACATGTAATTCTTTTAATTTAACACACTTTTGAGAATGTGGACTATTCTTGACATTTTTATAAGATAGAACTGGCCCTAAGATTCCTTTTGAAATGCATTCATAAATATATGGAAGTGAGCTTTTCTTTGTCTTTTCAGGTAGGTTTAAAAAGTCTCAAGGTGAAATTTTAATGATAGAATTCAACAGAGAGGATTTGTAAACTTCCAAGTGACCAAGATACCTATTTGATCATGTGGGAGGAAATCTGATTATAGCAAGGGCTGTGAACTGAAATGGGGGAAAATCCACTTCATACTTAGCAAGATAAACATCATTGACTCCATTATGGACTTATGTATCTGCTGTTTACTGCAGGACACACTGTGCCATTTTATTTACATTTCCTTTTTCCCTTTCCAGATTTATTTATTATGTATGCTATTCCTCCCATTTATATTCATTTCTATTTTGTTATGTTGTCCAGTTTGATACATGATAATTATACTTTCCTCCAGTCTTTGTTCCCACCCCCAAAACAGATGGGATGATAGATGAAATATAGTGCTGGAGTAGGAGAAATTCTTAGAATGATGTTAACAGGAGCTGTTTATTTTTTATGATAATTAGCATTTGTTGTTGTCGTGGATGAATGCTTTTAAACACCCTGAAAGTCTGTTATAGCTCTGAATGATGTCCAAAAATGATGGAGAAGAATTGGCTTCAGAAACAAAGCTGTGTTTCTGTCAGTCATTTTGGAACATATGATTCACTTTAAATATAAACTAAAAATAAGTTGGATAGCTGTCAGCTCGTAAGCAATTCCAGGATAAGTTCTGAATATTTGCTTTAAAATCCCTGTGTTTCATCTTTGTTTATAGACCAGCAGTCCATTAACAAAGAACTCTGGACTGGTAAACAGAAGCCTGGAATTCTATTCCCAATTTTGCTACCAAATGACTGGTACAACTTTGGAAATGAGAAGAATAGAATGAAAATAACTACAGAAAAGAGCTATAAGGCACTAGGCATTGTGATAGTTGCTATTATATAAACTGTTTCACTTAATCATCAAAACAATTTTGAGTCCCAAAGGAAATAAGTGACTGGCTCTTCTGCCCACTAACAACCTAAGACAGAAACCTGAACATCTTCCTTCATTTCTTCCCTTCTTCAAGCCCCTACATCAGGCTCTAACAATTGTCAATGCTACACCTCTATGGTCTCTCAAATCTACTTTTTCCATCGTCTCTAGCAGTTCTTAGGACAAGATTATCATCATCTCTCACATGGATTACGCTAACAGCCTTCTAACTGGCCTCCCTACTTCAAGCCTGCATCTATTGATCCTGTCTCCATACTGCAGTTAAAATAATGTAAAAAATACAACTGTGACCCATTCTCCTTATTAATATCTTCTCATTGCTATAAGGATAAAGCCAAAACTTTTTTAACAGCCTTATAAGACCTAACATGATCTAGTTCCTGTAGCTCTCCAGTGACATTTGAGTCTGAATTCCTTGCTTATGTCTTTTCAGATGAGCCATTAAACTTCTTTCAAGTTGCCCAAAATCCTATTCAGAAACTTCTTTTTCTAGCCCCCAGTCCTCACTAATTGTGCACACACACGTGCACACGCATATTTTCACATGCATACCATCTGGCTTAGGTGTCACAAAGAAAGTCTACCCCAACCCTGAGTCCTAAGGCTGGAATAGGTTTCCTCCAACACATCCTAGCACCTGGCACTCCCTTTACCCTCACTTGAGAACATTCATCAAATTATGAATGACTTTTCTTAGATGTATTTTACACTAGATCAAATCTGAGAAAAAAAAAAAGAAAGAAAGAAAGAAAGAAAGAAAGAGAAAGAAAGAAAGAAAGAAGAAAGAAAGAAAGAAAGAAAATCTGAGCACACATCTGAGCAGAATGAACCCTAAGGCTATTAATTATTCTGTCATCAGCACCTAGGTATTCCCTGGCTCATGAGTGTATCTTAATAAATATTTAGGGAATGAATGCTTAAAGAAGTATTATTGCATTCATTGTTTAGAAGATGAAACTCAAGTGGATTAAGTTATCTACCCAAGGTTAGTTTAGGTTAAATTTTTGGTACTTGTCTTGTATTGAATAAATAGATTCAACAATTTTCAGAAATTATATATAGGCATGATTTCTTCTATCATTTAAAAATTTTGTAAGAAAGCTAGCAAAGAATTGTGCTTATATCCTATTTCAAATGCAATTAAATATACATTTATTCATTTATTTATTTGGACAGTCATTATCAAGCATCTTCTGTATGTCAGGTGGTATGTTAGGCATAAGGGTCAGTATTATAGATAAAACTTGGACTGTCTCCATGGACTCAGAGTAAAGTGAAAGGGAGAGAGGACATGTGATCAGGACAGTGTAACAAGTGCAGATAGAGGCAAGAGAACAATATTATGGTAGCTCAGAAGAGGAAGGAATTAAAGCTACCTAGTAAAGGGAGAGGAGAGTTTTGGACAAGGTGGTATTACCAGAAAGTTTTCATGAAGGACAAGTAGAAATGGTTCAAATGGAGAAGAGGCCAAAGGGAGCAAAATGTATAAATGTGACAGTGCTTGAGTGAGCTAGTTTTTTGGGGAAATGAAAGACTTCTTAATTATGACTGAGCCTCATAAATAAGGATGATGAGGAATAATGAGGAGAATTTATAAAAGGCCAGCATGGGAGAAATCACAAAGAGCTTTTTACTGACCACTCTGTCTTTTCTACCCCCTCTGCCCTGATATCTATATGGGTACAGCAATATCTGTCATGTTTGCATGATATGACCTTGCTTCCCAAACCATCATTGAGTGTATCTTAGAAATGGGCATATACCCATTCAGTTTCCTTCCTTTGAACTCAGAAAAAAACTTAGAGAGAGGGACATCTAGAAGCCTGAACAATCATGCTTACTATAGTCTTTGATGTAAAAACATTCTGCATTGAAATCTTGGTTCTGTTGTATACTTTTCAGCAAGTTACTTGCTTTTAAAAGTGAGTTGATGCATTTATAAAATGAAGGTAATACATACCTTAGAGGACTATTGTCATGCTTCATAGAACCCACATAGCAGTAGCTTAAAACTTACAATAATACAAATGCCATGGCTATGTGCTATTTATCCTTTATTATACTCTAGGAAAAAGGAATTATTAATCCAATTTTTTTTAGTATAAGAAAATTTAGATGCAGAGAGTTGAGATAATTTGCCCAAGGTTACATAACAAGTAAATGGTAGATCCTGGGTTTTGATCCTAGGCAGTCAATTTCAGAACACACTGTTTAATTAAATACTGTGATATAGTGTTAGTTCTTTGATTTGATTCATTTTGTTGTCCTTAATTTAAGCAAAGAAATGACACAATCAGAACTATTTTTGGTAAAGATTCTCTGGCTATAGCATAAAGAACATATTGGGGCTATTGGGATATGGTGGGAAATAGGCAAGACCAGAAGCAAGAGAATTTCTAAATTAGTCAAGTTTTTAAAAAGATAACAGTCTCACCTAAGTAGTTTTTGATGGAATGCTACTGAGGTAGAGAATTCTAGGAAGATTTAGGGGATACAGATTGTAGGATTTAATAAGTAAATAAGAAGAGGGAGTGATGGAGACAGAGAAATAAGAATGACCTTTATGTTTCTGGTCTGGACTGTTAATCATTGCCACATTTACCTAACAGGGGAAAACAAGCATAAGAGATTTCGGAGAGGGTAAATTTGGTTCTTAACACGTGAGCTTGAAGTGTCTATGAAATATTCCCTTGGAATCATCCAGTGATGTATATCATACGTGCATCTTGAGAACCAGGAGTTTTCAGATGGGCATATCGGGGTCCCTTGGTGGCTCAGTTGGTTAAGTGTCCAATTCTTTACTTCAGGTCAGGTCATGATCTCGGGGTCATGAGATCAAGCCCTGCATCTGACTCTGTGCTCAGCAGGGAGTCTACTTGAGATTCTCTCTGTCTCTGCCTCTGTGCCCACCCCTCTTAAATAAATAAATAAATAAATAAATAAATAAATAAATAAATCTTTAAAAAATGAGCATATAATACTTCAATTGACGTTTGTTCTGCCCTTCATTTGTAATTCTTGTGGTATGAGGAAATAGAGAAAATGTGCTAAAAAACAAGGTCATTGTATAAGAAAATCCAATTATGTTAGTGAGTAGGCAGTCACGGAGATCAATATAAACATGGGAAAAATTTAAGGGAGATAATATAAATTATTTTAACTAATGGAAGAAGTCAGTCATTTTTAAAGTCTAATATTTAACAGGCTGATCTTTGATTAATTTATATGATATGAATATAGAAAAAAGGTCTTTATCCTAAAGAAAAGAAGAAATGCTTTCTTCACTAACTTTAATAGCTTGGATGAAGTGTACGTATAGACTATGTTCTAGACACATCTGTGTGTGCTTTTGGAGTTGGTTTAATAAAGTGTAAAATCAATTAATAGTATTTTTTAAATCTTGGACCTGTGTTTAAATAGGATAAAGTAAAATAAAATGATTCAAAAGAATAAGTTAATATGAAAATATATATTCCTGGAAGACACTAATTTTCAATACTATGACAATTTTTGTATTATAAAACTTATAACCAAATAATTTCAATTTTATTCCAGGAAGTGGGGTAATTTGGATCTAAGATGATTATATGTTGTACAATCTAAGTACAAACCTTCAAGTTCTTTCATTCCAAGTGCACATACAATTAGCAATTATGAGTTAAGCCTAATTATTTGGATATAGTTGATTACATAGTTTGGTATATTAGTGTTTTCACAAAGTTGGTTTTGCTTGAACATAGTTTCTTTATTCCTATTTAAGCAAGCATAAAAATTATTTGGAATATTAGTACTTGGGCTCTGATTAGATGACAGTGAGTATTTTTAAACATATTCAAAGAACTAATTTTTAAGTTTTAAAATATATGCCAACCCTACCTAAAACATTAAAATAAAATTTCTAATCCACCGCAATCAAACAATTCATATGCCTACATATGTGTAGATCTAACAAAATAGAAGGGACAGGCTTTATACCAGACCTCAGTGATCAGCAGTATTTGCTTTTGTTGGAAGAGAAAAAAAAAATAGTAATAATAAAGTGAGAATAATTCCCTGGTGATAGCCAGACACTGCCAGTTTTCCTAAATTTAAATCTGGAATTCGATAAATCTGGCATTAGCCTCTTGGTGGTTACTCTTCCTCTAGCCTTTTCCTGTTGTTTGTCTCCTCTACGCAGCAAGGGAAAGGGGAGTGCTTCTCTTATCTCTCAGATGCACTTGGCAGTTCTGACTACTCCCTCTTCAGGGGATAAAATAATTCTACTTTGGCTTGTATGCTATCATTTTCTCATCGTTACCTCCTTCTTTTCAGCCATTTATTCCCATTTTTATATTCTTAAACTTTTTCTTTCACTACTCCTTAAAAACTGATATTTAAGGTTTTTTCCATCTTGTTCTCTGCTTATTTACTTCATTCTCTCTCAAGCTTTTCCTCTAACCTATACCTTCCTCTGCCTCTATGCTATAGATAATTGATTTACACTTTCAGTTGTTTTTACCATGTTCCATACTCATAGATCAGCCACCATTGATCATCTTTGTTTGGATGTCTCAGGGGCACATCTAATCCAACATGACAAAAAACAAACTCATTGTCTTTACTTCAAAACTTGTTTTTTTCTCCTGATTTTTCCCTATTTCTTGGTTTGCCAGCCACATCTGCAGTGATCATGCTAAATTTTTGTCTTCCTCTCATCCCTCATTTCCAGTTGGTCACTTAATACTTCTCATTTTTTATCTCACAATTCTCAAACTCAGCTTTATTCTCCATCCCCTCCACCTATCCTAATTAGCACATTTATATACATCCTAGACCATGGTCAACCTGGTACCATATTTAAATTCATCTATCCGATTCAGACAAAATGTTCTTTTCTGAAATGACAATCTGCTGATGTCATTCCCAGGCTTAACACTGTTTGGGGGGATCCCTGGGTGGCGCAGCGGTTTGGCGCCTGCCTTTGGCCCAGGGCGCGATCCTGGAGACCTGGGATCGAATCCCACGTTGGGCTCCCGGTGCATGGAGCCTGCTTCTCCCTCTGCCTATGTCTCTGCCTCTCTCTCTATGTGTGACTATCATAAATAAATAAAACATTTAAAAAACAAAACAAAACAAAACAAAAAAACACTGGGGATTCCTCAGTTCTTGGAAGAATGAGTTCTAATTTCTCAGCATGACACATGCAGCCTCTGTCATTGTCATTCTCATGCCTCTTTAATTTTGCTTTTCTGGTATTTCTTCTCTCAATACTTAATGCCACAGCCTTCCTTGAGTAATTATTGTTCCTCCTTATCAAACATGCTCTACTGTTTTAAGTCTTTTTGCTGTGCACAAACTCTTCTGCCTGATACATCTTTTACATTTGGTGAGCTATTCACCTTCACGATGTACCTTAAAATATTCTTACAAAGTATAAATGTGAAGTAGCCTTCCCTGACTCCTACCCATGTGAGTTGATAATTCAATTCTTTGTATGATGCAAGACTTAGGTAGATAAAATAATTCATCATCAGTTCTGTAGTAAATCTTATTTTCAGTGTATTCCTGTTACCTGTTTAGCAGGAGTGATGCTTTCCTGGGCATGAGAATGCTAAATATTTTATAATTAATTCACCTATTTGTTTGTCTCTTTGTTTTATTTTAAGTTTATTCCTTTATTTAGTTTGCAAATAATAATCAAACGTTTACTATGTGTCACCATTTCTCTAGATTCTGGAGATACAAGAGTGAACAGGTAAAAATTCTTTGACTTGTGGAGTTCATATTCTAGTAAAGGGTGATAAACAATAACAAAATAAATTTGTATATTATATTGTATCAAATGTGATAAGTGTTATGGAGAGAGATAAAGCAAGGGGATGTACAGGGAGTACAAAGGAGTATTACAATATTAAACTGAGACCTTACTTAGAAGGTGACATTTGAGCTAAGACTTTAATGAGCTGAGGAAATATGCCATGGGAATATCTGAAGGTAAGAGTGTTTCAGACAAAAAGCAAGGAGAAAAAAAAGCATCAAGGGAGAAAGAGATAAAGAATTTCAAGGCAAAGGGAGATTTTCATTGTTTTGTTTTGTTTTAGTTTAGAGAAGGAATTTTGGGTAACTGAAGATTTTTGTGATATTTATTACTGGTTTTATATGTGTATATGTGTTTATATTTTTGTATATGTGCTTATGTTGTTTTGCATGTATATGTTCCATTATTGACTATTCTAGGATGCTCTAGAAACTAATGGCAAAATGACAACAATGTCATTTCTTTAAAAATAACTCACTGTAAAGACTTATCCACATAAGACTCATTTTTATATAAGTTATTTAATAATGATTATGGTCTAAAGTACTGACTCTTGAAAAAAGGCAGCATTCATTTTAAATTGCAGTGAGACTTGAGATAAAGAAGAAAAGAAATAAGTTTGGCACATATCCATTTCTCAAGATGTTATAGATCAATTATTGGATACTTGATTAAAAATGAATTGAAAAAAAATTAATTGACCCTACACCAAAAACACTTTTCAAAAATTTAGATCTTGAATGGGTTAACACAACTGCCTTTTAAAACAGTTTTCTGTTTTGATGTGTATCTTGTTTTAAATGCAAGGTATATAAAGCATATTTGAGGGAAAACTTACCAACCTTGCAAATGAATAATCAAAACATTCTCACCAATATTTGTTATTTCTTTTATTTTTGGTGATGGCCCGTCGAGATAGGTATAAGGTGATAAAATTGTGCTTTTGACTTGCATTTTCCTAATGATTAGTGACATTGAGCATCTTATCATCTATTTATTGGCCATTGTATGTCTTCTTTGAAAAACTGTGTATTCAGATCTTCTGCCTATTTTTTAATTGAATTTTCTGTGTTTTTGCTATTATCATTACTTCTTTTTTTTTTTATTGGTGTTCAATTTACTAACATACAGAATAACCCCCAGTGCCCGTCACCCATTCACTCCCACCCCCCGCCCTCCTCCCCTTCCAACACCCCTAGTTCGTTTCCCAGAGTTAGCAGTCTTTACGTTCTGTCTCCCTTTCTGATATTTCCCACACATTTCTTCCCCCTTCCCTTATATTCCCTTTCACTATTATTTATATTCCCCAAATGAAAGAGAACATATAATGTTTGTCCTTCTCCGACTGGCTTACTTCACTCAGCATAATACCCTCCGGTTCCATCCACGTTGAAGCAAATGGTGGGTATTTGTCATTTCTAATAGCTGAGTAATATTCCATTGTGGAAGGAGCCTCGGTGTCCAACGAAAGATGAATGGATAAAGAAGATGTGGTTTATGTATACAATGGAATCATTACTTCTTAATATATAATAAAACTATTTCCTTTAAGAATAGATAAAAATCGGGATCCCTGGGTGGCGCAGCGGTTTGGCGCCTGCCTTTGGCCTAGGGCGCGATCCTGGAGACCCAGGATCGATTCCCACGTCGGGCTCCCGGTGCATGGAGCCTGCTTCTCTCTGCCTGTGTCTCTGCCTCTCTTTCTCTCTCTGTGACTATCATAAATAAATAAAAAAAATTAAAAAAAAGAATAGATAAAAATTATGTTTGAAGATTACATTTAAAACATTAATTTAGGGGGTACCTGGGTGGTACAGTTGGTTGACCATCTGACTCTTGGTTTTAGCTCACGTCGTGATCTCAGGTCATGAGATCAAGCCCTTCATAGGACTACACTCTCAGCACAGAGCTTCCTTGAGTTTTTCTCTTCCTCTCTCTCTGCCCCTCCCCACTGCCTTCTGTCTCTCGAAAATGAATAAATAAAATCTTAAAACAAAAAAACAAGAAAACCCCACATTAGTTCCTTGGCTGAGCTTCTAATGACATCTGATAGTATTTATTTATTTATTTATTTATTTATTTATTTATTTATTTATTTATTTATTTATTTATTTTTATGATAGTCACACAGAGAGAGAGAGAGAGAGGGAGAGACACAGGCAGAGGGAGAAGCAGGCTCCATGCACCGGGAGCCCGATGTGGGATTCGATCCCGGGTCTCCAGGATCGCGCCCTGGGCCAAAGGCAGGCGCCAAACCACTGCGCCACCCAGGGATCCCACATCTGATAGTATTTAAAAGAAAAAATTTGAATCATTTGCTTTGGTTTCTCAATATGCCAGTAAGAGCTCTCTGACCTTCAGCCACACTTTAGGAAAGGGAATTATTGCTTGTCATTCCTCATTGTGTAATTAATGGGGGTAATTAACAAGTTAGTGTTAAGATTTCAAGGGCTGACTTAATTTTCTTTCTTTAATGCCAACCCAATTATTTCAATTGGATAAAAGGATAAAAAGTTCATTGTGAAAATGGAACAGGAAATTTTTTTGAGCGCTTAATTGACAAATCAGAATCATTAGTCATGCAATTAATACTCTTTTGCAAAATTCTTTAAAGTTAAATTAAAAAGTAAAATTATTTATAAATTTGCTGAAACAGATATTATATCAATGCTAGATGATTCTAAATCTTATTTACACTTGATAGTTTTTACTATATTTATGGTATAATGTTCTTCCTCCATATTAAAACTAATTTAAGACTGTTTAAAATACTCTACGGACGAGAGTTTTCAACAGAAATTAAAACCACCCAGTGTGGAGATGTTCAGACAACTGGATAAATATTTTTGATAAGTGATTATTAATTTTATCAATGTTAAATCACAAAGAAACCATTCTATGTTTGCTTAAAATTTTTAACTTATTTTAATCTATAAAAGTATGCTTTTGTCTGTAATATTGCCAAGTTTGACTTACTGTCAAGTATTTTTCAAAATTTCATAATTTGCATATTATTTAAGATTTGGTGAATCAGTGATTCTCAAAATGGGTAATAGACTAGCAGCAGCATGATCACCTGAGAAATTATTAGAAAGAAAAACTCTCAGGCCACATTCTACACCTACTGAATCAGAAACTGGGAGAAAGGCCAGCAAGCAGTGTTTTAACACATTTTCTTAATGACTTCAATGCATACAGAAAGAAGTTTGAAAACCACCAGACTAGGTTATGCTCTAGGAAAGATCATTCCCCAAATCATAGTGACTAAATAGAACAAGATTTTATGTCTCACAAAAGTAAGGTCTACTGTAAATCTAAATAATTCTCCAGGGCAGCTATCTCTGATATTTTGGCTCAGAATTTTAGGATGATTTGAGTTTATAGCACAACTGCTATGGCAGAGAATGGGTAAGCTGGAGAATTAAGTGCCAGGCAAAAATTTCTACCTAAAAATAAGCAATGCTATTGCTTACATTTCATCAACCAAAGCAGTTCATATAGTCACACCTAAATTTATGATCTCCTGAAATTCTGAATGAATATTTGGATGGATTTTTATATTTTTGCAAAAAATGCCATTCAGACTTTAATAGAGATTGCCTCAAATCTGTAAATTGCTTTGGGTGATATACTCAGATTTTCTAAATCTAGACAAATTTGAGTTATATTAAAGTATACTCTGCAAAAAATACGTTGATTTTTAAATTTCTTAGTTTATTTGATAGCCAGTCAACTAACATAGAACCTTTATGGATTTTAGATCCCCAAAGAGTTCATATGGTGCTTCAGCTAGATTTTGCCATTCTTCTTTAATTTGGGCTCATTTCATCAGTTTTCAAAGATAGATGGAGGAGGCTATCTCTTATTAACTCTTGTAATATCATATTTAATTTGAAAACATATTTGAAGACAATTATTATTTTGAAAATCATTTCCCTCTTCATAAACTTATTGTATACTGATGACATTTACTGATTCCATAAACTAATTCATTAACAAGCACTTTGTTATTCAAAGAGGAATCAAACATTTCCTATTCTCCAAATATTTAAAATGTGGTATTGCAAAAACATTATGCTAAACATAATGCTAAGCACTGAAAGAGTAACATATAAGTGTTATGACCAAATAGTAGTGAGAGCAAGAAAATCACCTGGTTAAAGAAACTGAATATACCTGACATTTAAAGTATGTCTCGAGACATGTTAAAGATAGTGGGTAGGATAGAATATGCAAAGATGCCCAGCTATCAAACACTATGGTGCATTTGTAGCATGATAACATACTTACTGTGGTTGAAAAACAGGGTTTGTTGGCTAAGGGGCGCCCAATAATAAGAACAAGTAGTTCAAAAGAGATCATGAAGGGTCTGGCATGTCCTAAAATCACACCAGAAAAACATTTAAGAAGTAAGAGAGGTTAAGGGTACCTGGACAGCTTAGTAGGTTAAGTGTCTATTTTTGGCTCAAATCATAGTCCCAGGGTCCTGGGAACAAGCCCTGCATCAGGCTTCCTACTCAGCAGGAAGTCTTCTCTCTGTCTCTCTTTCACTCTGTTCCTCCCCACCGCACATCCTCATTCTCTCTCATAAGTAAGTAAGAAAATAAAAATAAAATAAATAAAATAAAATAAAATAAAATAAAATAAAATAAAATAAAATAAATAAAATAAAATGAAGTGAGAGAGGGGTTAATCAAAGCAACTCTGTGGAAAAAGCTAACTCAGACTATCCCTGGACAAGTTGGAGGCACGAGCAGGTTCCCTGTCCCTCCCAGGGATAAACTTGGTTTAGGATTCATAAGATGGTTACTAGGAGTCATTAAACTTGATTTTAAAATTGATTTAATTAACTTTAAATAAGATTTTCTAAAACTTATACAACACATTTTAGAAAATTATAACATTATTGGGAACCTGGGTGGTTCAGCAATTGGGCGGCTGCCTTCGACTCAGGGCATTATCCTGGGATTTGGGATTAAGTCCGGCACTGGGATCCCTGTGAGGAGCCTGCTTCTCCCTCTATGTCTCTGCCTCTCTCTCTCTCTCTCTCTCTCTCTCTCAGTGTCTGTCTCTCGTGAATAAATAAATAAATCTTAAAAAAAAAAAAGAAAATTATAGCGTTACTAAGTTTTATAGTTATTAGCACTATTCACCAAATATTTATGGCTCTGCTTTAGACACAGAATTGGCTTGCCTTTTTTCATCCTCTTTGAAGCTAGGCAAAGTTACATGATTTTCTTTCACCAAGGAAACATGAGCAAAAATTACTGAATCACTTCTTAGTGGATGTTTTAGGAACCGCTGATCAATGTCACATTTTATTCTCCATGCCATGATGGTGATGAGCATGTATATAGAGGTCCTGGAGTAACTACAATGTGCAGAGCTATCCTACCAATACATGATAACCAAGTTATCGGAAAAAGAAATAAACTTATATGTTGTTAAGCCTCTGAGATTTGGGGCTGTTTTTATCACAATATAATGTAGCCTATCCTAACTGGGGAGAAAAAGTAAGGCATATTGGCTATAAAAAGACTTGATAAGAGAAGAAGGAAAACATTAAAATCAGCCATAATATTACCCCCCCCCCAAAAAAAGGACCATTAACTATTTTGATATTTATCTCTAAAACTATATTTGTTTTATACAGAAGTTTAATTCATCGTGTCAATTATTAACTTAATTGTGACATATGTTCACCTCACTGAAGTTATATACTCTTGCTATCTCTCTCAGAAGATTAGCTTTGCTGTCATTGACTATTGTATTATGACCCACCTTGTAATCAAAGGACTATAGATTTCTGTCCCCAAATATGTCACCTGGCTGTCATCAATTTCTGCCTTAAATAGGAAAACATAATACATAACAGGGTTGCTTTAGATTGACATAAGGCAATATATATAAATAAGTGTCACGTGGTAAGCTAAATGCTAAAGGTTCTGTTTTGCTTTTAAGGTGTTTATTAACTTTTTAAAATATCTGATACCTTTAATATGTAAACCACTTTTGTTCAACAAAACTGGAGCATATAAAATATCTATATCTATCTATCCATCTATCTATCTATCTATCTATCCTTGTTTAACTGGTTGAAAATTTTCTTTATAGAACTGATTTTATAAGTTGATGAATTTTTATTGAATTATTATCTAAAAAATCTTGAACTTCATTGCTTTTTATTAGTCCTATTGTCTCTATAAGAATTTTGAAAAAAAAAGAATTTTGATGTTAATAGAATATTTTAAAATTTGTTGCTATACATTTACTTTGAAGATGAATAGTACTTTTGCTGTCTACTGTCCCTCTAACACTAGAGTCAAATATAAAAATCTGACTTTGTTATTAAAGCCTGATTACATACAAATGATACTTATGATCTTTTTGTAGATGACAAAAACCTATCGCTATTCAATGCTATGAAGAGTATTTTCTATTTCTGCCATTTCTTTTTTTCATTACATTAGAGAAAAAAATAGTCTGGAACTTTCTACTCTTCCCATAAGATTTTTATATTATTCCTTTTTTTTTCTCTAGTAAGTCATTCCAGTGAATTCATCTTCTTTAGCACTGTGTTCTCCCCTCTGGAACAGTAGCTGATTCATAGTTGGTGCTTCATGCATATTTGTTGAGTAAATAGATGAGTAAATACTACAGTTATGGCTCCAAGAACCTATGTTGTGGTACAATTACATGCCCTACTTGGATTTCAAAGGAACAGTTTTTGTTATTTTTATGGATATTTAATTTTAAGTATAATTTAGTTATAATTACACAAATGTGTATATCTAATAGAGAAAGTGCAAGATTTACTTGTGTTGATCTAAATCTAATTAATTTTTACCTCCTGGCCTTATGATAAAGTAAAAAGTAAACATAATTACAAAGAGGCATAAGGAAATCTTAGTGGGTGATGGAAATATTACCTTGACTGCAGTGATAATTTCATGATGTCAAAACCAATCAAATTTTGCACTTCAAATATGTGCACTTTATACTAGAAAAAATTAAAAGCAAAATAAGCAAGGATAACATATCAGATTGCTTTCTGTTACAGCATTTCTGTAAATATTCTGTTCCTACATCACTACATATCACTACAGAATATCACTAGATATCACTATAGAAATTTGAGGATGACTTTTGAAATTCTTTGTTAACAGGATACGGTAAATTTCCTGGCAGGTTATTAAAATTGCTACATTTCTCTCTATCAGAATCATCTTTAAGTTTTCAGTCTTCAACCAGGAATATATACGAAGTAGAGAACAGAGACATTTGGAGAGGAAATTATCCCATTTCTAATAACACAAAAAAGAGAGAAAGGAAAGATATAAATAATGCATGAGGGATAAATATCAATATGGATTATCATGACAACTGCTATTGAGAACTTGCTGCATGACAGTTGCAATCTAAGTACTTAGCACACATTCCTCATTTTTCTATTTTCACAACAACTGTTATTGCTCCCATTTAAACAAATGTGGAATCTAAGTTGTAAAGAAATGTTCCAAGGTAAAATACTACCAAGTGTCAGAATCAGCATCTGAACCCCAAATGTTGAATCTGGCATTCATGTTCTTCATTACAACTCTCTATCTTCTCACAATAGACACAAGTAAGGAAAAACCAGCAACCACAAGTAAGAGGTATTGACATAAATACATAGACTTCTTTACATATTGACAGGTAAGAAGGGACTTAGCATCTGAAGATAAAGTAGGACCCAGGGTTTATCTGTGCGTATCTCTGCATGACTATGCTCTGATGTAGACAATTGGCTTTAGGTGGAGAAGTGCTAAAGTCTACAGGAAGCATTAAACAGGTGTAATAATATGATATGATCTTTGCAACTTTTGCACTATATGGGTTTTTGAAGACCCAAAGTTTTCTCCTAGGCTATAGAAATGCACATTAAGCCTGTTTTTGTTTTATGTTTATGACATTACAAAACTGCAGCCAGACAAACAAAAATGGGAGATAAGCAGAGATGAGTAAATGGCATATAGTATCTCCAGTTCTACAGAGATAAAGATTGTATCTGAAACCAACAGAGTGTTACTATAGAAAGGATGCATAATGTCCCTCATACAACTCACTCAGTCCTTTGCTTTTTTTTTTTTTTTTTTTTTTAACTAGAGATGAATAGCTTCTGCCGTATTGTAAAAGGGAAGGCAAAGTAAAGTTAGATAATGGAAATCTACCTAAATGGCTGGAATACACATATTATGGATGAGTACATAAAACACTCGGCATGGGAACCAGAAAGTACATCAGTAGTGATGTGCTACATACCAGTCTTAAATATCCATTGCTTTTGGTCAGAGTTTTGTCCTTGATACTATTGGGACCAGATCATTCTTTCCTGTAAGGAGAGCTGTTCTGTACATTGTAGGATGTTTAGCAGCATCCCTGGCCACTACTCACTAAATGCCAGTAGCATTCTTCACTCTTAGTTCTGACAATCAAAAATATCTCTAGATATTGCCAGATGTCTGCAGGAGGCAACATCATTCCTGATGAAGATCCACTGGCTTCTCCTAGTATATTCCTAGGCAGTTTTTTGTTAAATACATTGCATATTTACGATATGTATGTAGATAAGTGTGGGTTAGAAGTCTATCTATAGGGGATCCCTGGGTGGCTCAGTGGTTTGGCACCTGCCTTTGGCCCGGGGTGTGATCCTGGAGTCCCGGGATCGAGTCCCATGTCGGGCTCCCTGCATGGAGCCTGCTTCTCCCTCTGCCTGTGTCTCTGCCTCTCTCTCTCTCTGTGTCTCTCATGAATAAATAAATAAAATCTTTAAAAAGTCTGTCTATAACTAGAAATTAATATACACAGGCTCAATACAATTAGGACTGGGTAGCTATCAGTGAAATAAGTCAATCAGAGAAAGACAATCATCATATGGTTTCACTTATATGTGGAATATAAGAAATAATGAAAGGGATTATAAGGGAAAGGAGGGGAACTGAGTGGGGAAAAATTAGAGAGGGAGACAAACCATGAGAGACTACTAACTCTGGGAAACAAACAAAAGGGAGGTGGTTGGGGTAATGGGGTAACTGGGTGACGGGTACTAAGGAGGGCACTTGATTGGATGAGCACTGGGTGTTATACTATATGTTGGCAAATTGAATTTAAATTAAAAAAACAAATTTAATTTTTTTAAAAAAAGGATTGGGTAGCAATATCTCTATTCTAATGGTCATATGAGCGTTTTTTAGTCATCTGCTAAATGCCTGGCACTGTTCCAGGTCCTAGAGGTACAAAAATAAAGAACATATTTGAGATTGAATTAGACCAAAGATCACATAAACTATTCATTCAGATTCTTAAAGATCTACTCTGGTTTCTAGTAGATCATTAGAAACCACAAATTGCAGGGCTTATTACCTATGTGTATAGAGATAGTTTCACTGAATTGCCATGATTTTTCTGGTAAGTAGATATGAAAATTTCCTTTAAAATGATTTTTTAGCTATAGGTCAAGATACTGTGTACTATTGCTCTTCAATGTCCTTAATGCAGAGATTTACATGATAAACTAAGGCTTGAGTTTAAAGCTATAAGGGTTGTTTATCAACCTATAATTCTATGTATTTACTATTTGAGATAATAGTAATTATACTTTTAAAAATTATAGGAACTAAAGGGACTACATATTCTGAATAATCACCAGAACCACTCTCTTTACAAATGCTCCTTTCTATTTCCCCTTCTTACTTCCCTCCAAGGAGATAGTTCATTCTGGAATAAAATCAAACAAACAAATAAGCAAGCAAATAAATAAGTAAGCAAAATAATAATAGTGTCATTAATTATGATACATATTTTTTATTCCTGTCATGGTATTTAATCCTTGCAGGAGGCACAGAAAAACCATAGAGAGCACAGAAGAAGTAAAGAAGTTATGTAACTTGGCCAAGGTCACACATTTCATTAGTACTTACTGTACTTGGCTGAATCTAAAGTCCATGCTTTTTCCATTCTATCACTTTGCCTCTGGGCCACAGTAGGTTGGGGTAATATTAAAAATGTTTCACAATCAATTTCCTCATAGACATCCACCAACAGTTGATACAACTAAAAGATGTTTACTAGCTGATTATCTGCCTAGATTTTCAGAGATTATTCTAGTCCACATAAAAGTACAAGCCACATTTGAGCTTCTACTTATATTCTCATAAATTATTAGAACTGTGTCTACTTCCTAAACTATTCTGCACATCCTGCCTATAATGAACTTGGAGATTTGAGATTTACAGAAAATGGGCAAATGAGTTTATAAAATGTTCAAGGTACCAACAGGGTCACCGTGCTTCAGGGTAGAATCAAAGGAATCAGATGGGATACCAGCCAAGAGTCAAGGGAGAAAGCCCAGAATATGAGCCCTGGATCATTGATGGCTGATATCAGGTGGCTGAGGAAGGGAAGAA
Organism: Canis lupus baileyi; assembly: GCF_048164855.1. Taxonomy (NCBI): domain Eukaryota; kingdom Metazoa; phylum Chordata; class Mammalia; order Carnivora; family Canidae; genus Canis; species Canis lupus. The sequence continues at coordinate 12,953,963 of NC_132844.1, read as the reverse complement.
AAGGAGGTTATATAAGATGAGCAAAAGGGTACAAGGGGATCCTCAGTACCAAGTCTGAGCAGAGACTGCACCTTAGGGCTGCAAATGAGATCAGTGAAGCCCAGGAGAGTTGTGTCATCACTAGATCTTCCAGGACTGCTTCATGCTGTTAAAAGTGATTCCGTGCTCCTTGGCAATTTCCTTACAACAGGCCTTCCTGGGAGATCCAGACAAATTGCTATTTCCTTTGACCAAAGCAACCTGAAAGCAAGTTAGACTCCATTCTTAGAATTAATTGAGATGCTTAAATTTTCCTTAACCTTCCAAAATAGACAGATTTTTTTTTTTTTTTTTTTTTAGATCTCACAACTGAAGAGCAAAGGTTTAAAACACTAATAATCCCCAAGAGTGGAAAGATTAGAAACCAATTAGTAAAGATGTCAGTCTAAATGATCAGAAACATATCTTCCTCTCTTTGACTAGGAGAGGGAAAAGTCTGGAGTCCATTTGGTTCCTGAAGCATTAGCGGGTGTCACTGATGAGAAAGGAAGGACAAGAGGGAAGTCTTGGGGCAAGGATAAATTTATCCACTTCCATTTCAGTTTAGCCCTCAACTGCCTCTGAAAAAATACTCAGTGGACAAAGAAAAGCTGTACCCCATATGGTTTCAATTCATAATTGGCTGTATTAGGAACAGCTGATGCAGGCGTGGGGGTGCATTGACAGAAAGTCTGCCCTGGCCCCAGGAGAAAGTGACAGTCAGGAAGCCCAGGGTCTCTTTGAGGAGCCTCTAGCCTGCACCTCACAGCACCCACTGGCCCTCTTTGCTCCATTAGAAATAATCACTCCTAAGTGGCCCATCATCAGTGCCAGCGTGATTTTTTTCACATTTGCTAAAAGCTTTTCCCTTGGCCCACTTACATTTTTTTCTTTTGTTTCTAAGTAACTATTTAATTCCCTTTCCTTTTTATTTTGCAGTTAACTGACTTGGGAAACAAATCTGATTTGAAATGAGGTTTACAGACAGGATATTTTCTTTCCTTCTGTACACCCACCCCCAGCACCTAGTAACAACCACTGCATATGCATTAACCAAAAGACCCATTAGTGGGGTATTGTTTTGCAGTTTTGTAGACAAAGAAGAAAGAGACCTCCAGTTGGAACAAACTCTTTTTGTATTTTTTTTTTTTGGCAACAAATAGCTTCCTTTTAAATTCAGAAATGCAATGGCATTGAGGCCCTAAATTGCTCTCATCTAAAATGTTTTACTCCATCCTCACTTCCCTAGATTATGATCAATTTTCCCCCGGAATGAATTATTCAAATTGAGCCCAATCTTCTGAAGCCTTAGAAAAAACAATGTCTTAGCACTTTGGGTCTATTCTCCTCACTTATCACTTGGCACATTCTGCCTGGCAAACTTTCTTTTTTTTCAACATATAATTTATTTCTCCAAATGGACTGCAAGCTTCTTGGGATTAAAGATCATGTAATTCATCGATCCATTAAACAAATGTTTTTGAACATCTATCATGTACTAGATATGCTCTAATCATTTGAGATGCATCCAAGAAATAATGACAAAAATCCTTGCCTCCATGGAGTTTATATTCTAGTAGAAGACAGAGAGTAAGCAAGCAGTGTCATAAAAATATAAATTACATAGGATGTTAGAGGGTAAAAGTGCAATAGAAAAAAAATAATAAAACAATATAAGAGGAATCTGAAGCATAAAAGGAGAAGACCACAATTTTAAATAGGGTGGTCAAAATAGAGAGAGCAAGCCATGTGGAGAAGAGCATAACAAGCAAAGGAAATGTTTGAACGTGGAACTTGAATAATGAAATTCTCACCAGTGACTCTGGTGGGAATGAACTGAGAATGAAACAGAATGTATAGCTTTGGATATGTTAAATTTGAGTGTCTACTAATGCTCAAATAGAGATGTGATGGAATAAGCAGTTGATTATAGTATAGGAGTCTGGAGATCCTGTAGGGGTATGGGCTGAAATATTCATTTGAAGATGTATTAAAACCACGAAACTGGGTGAGATCACCATGAGTATAAATAACTAAAAGAAGTCTGGGAGATGAGATGTCTGTAAGATAAAGTGAAAACCAAGAGTATGAGATATCCCAGAAATCAGTGAAGAAATCCTATCAAGAAGCAGGGAGCTTTGTTGCTGATATGTCAAGTGAAATGAAGGCTGAGACTTGACCATGGAATTTAGCAACCTGGAGACCATTGGTGATGTTGAACAGTTTCAGGGAAGTGAGTGGTAGGGACAAACTCCTGATTAGAGTGAGCTTAAGTGAGAATGGGAGTTGAGAAATCAGAGACTGTGAATATAGGTAACTCTGTCTAGGAGCTTTCTTTTTTTTTTTTTTTTTTCCTACAAAAGAAAGCAGATGGATAAGGGCATAGCTGGTGGGGAAATTAATGTCAAGAGAAAATTTATTTAAAATTAAATAACAATATGCTTATATTCTGAAGAGAATCAGCCAAATAGGGAAGAAAGATTTGGTAGTGCAGAACCAAGATAATTCTAATATATGAAGGAAATGTGATTTTTCGTAGCAGGTAGCAGAGTAGTCTCCTCGAGGAGAGACCCAATTTGTGCTTGCTTTAATAAACCCACATGGTGGATAGACCTCCAGGGCTTCTATGTCAGCTAGTTCATAAGACTGAGAGAGGTGAGGTAGAGATCATGTTTGCCATAGGAAAGAGGGAGAGACTTAGTGTATGCAGTGAAGAGCCAAATGTGTTTCAGAAGGAGACTATGTGTCACATAACCAAGAAGAGAGACTTGGGATTGTCTTCTGATATAAATCTTTTCCCCTGTCTTTGCCGCTAACTTTTCAGTAGAATCTCCACTTGTAGGTTTTCTTTTGGAAAATATGAAAAGGTGCTGAAAGTTGCCTGAAGGTTGTAAACAGATTTAAAGAGTGAAAGCAGAGTCTGCCCATGGAAGGACACCCCTTTGAGGTTATGCTACGGACTCCCTCTACCAGACCTCTGTCATCATTTCTTGCCCCAGGCAGCCCTCATTTATTTTATACCAAATTACCCACTCAGAACATTATACCTATTTCATTCTTCAAAGTTTCCCACCTCATCTCTCACCATCCTATTTTCTCCTTGTTCAATGCCAGGCAAAGTGAATTATTTGAAGTTCCCCAGACTCACCATGTTGTTTCCGATACTTCTCTACATTAAATTCCCTCTGCCTAAAATAGTTTTCTTCTTCTCCAAGAGCCAAGCCCCCCTCTTTGCCTGTTCAACTCGTGATTCTTAAAGTTTCACTGAAAACCTCTTTCTACTAGAAAATTGTTCCTGCCTCTGCTTCCTGCATGGTAGTACTTACCATAGTACATTGCAACTGATGGTTTATTATCCATCTCCCCCATTAAACTCTGAGGTCTCAGTGATCTCCAATTCATGATTTTCCCTACACTTAGGATAAGGTGTGCTGCGCAGCAGCTGCTTAATAAATGCTGATCATAAATCAAATAAATATCTAATATTAAAATTTGTGAATAGCAAGTTAGATAGCCTAACATAAGCCTTTACCTCATACAAGTTGGGTTTAGAGTCCATCTTCTGTTTTAAATCAAGGTCTTTGTATCTTAACAGTGACTCTCTGGCACCCACAACTGTACCAAGTTGTAAGTGGGATCTGATGTTTGTTTACTTTGTCATGTTCAACATTTTTTTCCCAATCTTCTGCTGGAATTAAATACTGATTGGTTCTGAATTTCACTAAGGTACTAACCGCAAGCTTTATTCTCTCTGATACTCTCTTCTATATCTCCGGCTAAAAAGAGGCTTTCCACAGGTTGGGTAGCTGGCCTAGGATCTCTAGTGCCTGAATAGCTAGGTGAATGAAATTATATACTACCCACTGCTACTGGACTCTTCTCACCCCTGTTTCTCACTCAACTCTCTGACGCATATAAGATCAACACTGGCCCATGTTAAAACAAAGTTTATGATTCTGATTTAGGTTTCAATTTGAGAGGAAGTGCTGTTCTACTACTGAATTACCTCAGCCATGCTACTTCCAACTCATACTTTGCTGCCCTTCCACCCACATAAGGTGTCAATTTGTCTCATGGATGAGGCCAGGTTATGGATTCACTCAAGCTTCTATGCCACATAACTGACAATGGCTCTGCCATTACTTCTGCCTTTTGAACCATTCTTCATGCCCAGCCCGTTCCTCTGTTTACCTCTTCTCTGAAATCGTTCTCGTTTCTACTCTTCACCTTGCACGTATTATGCTCAGCCCTTCCTTAAAACATTGTGTTTTATATTGCATTATTAAATTTTTATCAAGAGGTTTCACATATGCAATATGTTACATATGTTGCATATGTTACTAACTTTAACCTTCATATACTATAAAAACTATAGCTGGGATCCCTGGGTGGCGCAGTGGTTTGGCGCCTGCCTTTGGCCCAGGGCGCGATCCTGGAGACCCGGGATCGAATCCCACATCAGGCTCCCGGTGCATGGAGCCTGCTTCTCCCTCTGCCTGTGTCTCTGCCTCTCTCTCTCTCTCTGTGACTATCATAAAAAAAAAAAAAAAAAAAACTATAGCTAAGGATGATAAATCAGTGATTTTCATTCCTAATTCTAATGGAAAGCTACCAGCTTTCAGGGTGCCTCTGACTCTAAGCTATTTCATGCCCATTTCTTTCCCTAAGTCTCAAGTTCATGGGTTTCCTTCAATTGTCCATGAAGGTCCAAGTGCATTTTCATATAGCAAAACTGTTACGAGCCTTTTAGATTTGAGTAGATGGACCACAAGTCTGTGTTCTGCCCAAAATGTCTGACACATGGAATTTTTTATAGAAACTTATTCTACCTATCATGTAAGCGAATAAATATTTTTAATGCAAACCATTACCTATAAACATGTTTGGCAAAAGGAAATAGGACACCCCAACCAAACTGAGCTCATTTTACCAATTTTTTCTTTTTTTTAAAGATTTTATTTATTTATTCATGAGAGACACAAATAGAGAGGCAGAGACACAGGCAGAGAGAGAAGCAGGCTCCATGCCTAATGTGGGACTCGATCCCAGGACTCCAGTCTCACGCCCTGAGCCAAAGGCAGACGCTTAACCACTGAGCTACCCAGGCGTCCCTTACCACCTTTTTAAGAATAATTGCTCATAAGCAAAACATAGGCATACCAATGAAAATAAATTCCAATTCTGCCACTTAATTAGATTTAAGCCATTTTCAATAAGCTCAAATTCCTGTGCCTCTTTTTCCTATATAGAGGAAAAACTACCTCTTAGAAGTTTTGTGAAGACTTGAGAAAACAAATTTTATGTATAATAAATGATCTAAATATTATCAAATAGCATTATCAAAAATTCTCCGGGTTGCAAAAGAATAAAAATAACTGCTTGTCTTTCTTTTTCATGAAATAATTTAGAATGAATCTCAAGGGCCCATGGATATGCAATTAAGAGACTAATTAGTGGAGGTAGCAAGGTTACATCATGCTGATAAGCAACAGGAACAAGGAACAATGCATGAGGATGGGGGGCAGAGAGGGTTGCTAACTAGATCCTATACTCAGGAGTTCCACATAGAATGATAATTAGGGACTATTGCTTAATATTAGTTTATGAGAGAGGCCATGCAATGGGTAAGGTTATTGCTTGAGAAGGATTTGGTAGAGAAGGATTCCTTCTTTATCTTACTAAAACTGAAAGATTCTTAGTTGACTTATGGGAAAGTGGGAAGGGCTTGAAAAGGCATAGAAATGGAAAAATGAAAATCAGAAGCAAAAAAGGAAAATCTGTAAGATGTATACATATATGTGGTTAATCTCTAAAAATATTTTGGATTAGAAATTTAGAAATAAGATTTATACTTAAGTACAATGGCATAATTTATGTTTGTATAGCAAATAGAATAATTTTACTTCCCAAACTGATTATAAACAGATATAATACAACCTACAGCACAATTCAGTGGACTGTATATGTGCCATTGTCACTGTTGGAAGCTGGAGTAAAGTATTCTGGAAACACCTGGAAATTAAGTCACCCTCTGAGAGTTGAAACAGTGAAATCAAAACATAATGAGAATTAAAAGTTGTAAGACTACCTTAGAAGAATGTTTTCCAGCTAAGCAAAATTTGATTATATCCTGTCTGAAGTTATCAATATAACCAAAAAAAGAATATGTTCATCAGAAAGAGGATTGATTGGATATTTGAGTTTCTTAAAAACAGAGATTTACACAGGAAAACACAGATGACACATCTAAAAATTATTAATGAAAAATAGATTCTTAGATGATAGACTACCAATGAGACTAGGTTATTGCATTCTGGATGCAAAGACTGAATACTGGATTTCGAGAAAGATTCCCAGGATTTGAATCTGGCTTTGTGACTTTCTAGCCATATGACTTTGAATTAATAACCCAGATATTAGTGTCTTCACTTTATCTGCAAATTGGGGCTGATAAGAGTACCTCTTCACAGAGTCCTTATGGATAAAATGCAAACCCACAACAAATGATTATTACATTTGTTGGGCCAACTCCCTTTGTTCTGATACCAAAATAACATTAAGTAATGTTCAGATTATGATATGGTTTCTGATGTAATTTGAGAATACTGTGGTCATGCAATTCAAATATTGCCATGCTTGTGACAGATATATTCTTCATTATAAAATAATAGATTGCATGTTTAGTGTTATATGTCACTCTTATGATCTTGATTAATGTAAGTCTAATATGTTATCCATGCAGCATGTGTTTCAGAGCAACCTAAAAGTCTTATGAGCTGAAGTCAAAATTCAAAAAAATTAACACATGTTGCCTCACTTAAGGATGTAGTTAAATTCAAAGACAATTCTTCTTTATAAGAAATCGGTTTCCAGAGAAATAAATACTAGAGAATGGATACAGATATGTGGTAGGACATTAGTCAAATCAAGGATGAAGCAGAGTGTAGAGGGAATGCTTCCTGTTATTCTCTCTCTTATGCTGATAGAAGCTAAAATATAAGACAACCTCCTTTTAATATCTTTCACCATGCCAGTGTTCCCTAGTGTACCACCCGCAAATCCATCCTGAGAAATACCATCAAAGTGATCTTTTAACAGGAAAATTTGTTTATCTCATTTTCCCTAATTTCCTTAGTGATCCACAGTGGGCAGGGGAAGCACGTCTAACTCCCTAAGTCCCCTAGCTTCCTCACCCTCAGAGGTAGGGCCCAGGCTGATGCTTAAGAGTAAGTCTGTGTTTCTGGTTACAGTTGAGTAGACCAAGAGTTAACATAGCTGGGCCAATTAGATTCTCTATGCAGGAATTTGGAATTGGAAACAAGAGATATTAGTTGGTCTCTGCCAGCTGCTGGACCTATAACAAGTAAACTCAGGAGTGAATTTGAAAGATGGCTGTGTCTCCTATTTGATGTGAAGCAGAGAAAACCCATCTCATTAGGAAGATAAGTGATGCCAGCACACAAAAAAGAGCAGAAGTGAAAGATAGTGATATCTTTATAACCTTGTTCCTGCTTAGTTCTGGTTTCTAAGGAATGACTGAATTCCCTTGGAGCTTCATGAAACTACCTGAATTTTTCTAATCAATTCTCTTTTTCTGCATCAGCCAGCCTGAATTCGTTAAGTACTTGCAACTATAAAGTTCCTTTACTTACAAAGTATAATCTAAGGAGATGCCCTTCATAACCAGTTCTTACCTGTTGCTGGTCCAGCCTCATCTCCCACAGTTATATTTGATTTTCCAGCAGTACCAACCAAATAGCACATAAGATTTTAGAACTTCCATACTCTCATATCAATATGTTTTATGCACACACTTTTCTCTTTTTTACAAGCACATTCATCTTTTTTCAACTACCAAATGGTTACCCCTCCTTAGGCATTCTATCCCTACCACTTGCATTGCACTTTAGAGGCATTCACACTATTACATATAATTCACTGAAGCAAATGATTTGCATGCCTATCTCCCCACTATGCTATAATCTCATAGATGGCAAACATCTACTGTTTATATTTTGTCTTTTACTTCTGTACTCCCAATTCAAAGCACATGCTATGTGCTGTCACGAATTTCTGATATATTCACATCTTTTCAGCTATTCATATGATAAGATGTATGCTCAATGAGCATAATCACTGAAGGCACTGGGGCTAATGATATTCTTTTCTGGGACAAAAATATAAAATAAAATGAGCTCCTGAAGGGTCACATTTTACACATAGTAGTTCTGGTAACTATGGTTAGTCATAGGCCTACCACATAAAACTTCTTAAGCTGTTTCATCAGTGTCAATTTTAAATCATACTTGAGGTATTAAGTGGCAGGGTAAACCACGTAACAGCAGCATCCTGGGTCAGAGCCAAAATAAGAGCTGTGAAGGATCATTTGCGGCCTCCTCACTGCATTGTCCTGGACACAAGTGGGGATTAAATGACAGCAGGCTGGCTAATCAGCACCCGTCTGGAGAGTTGAAGTTGGGTTATTACAAGCTGAGAGGGCGGGTAGAGTGATAAAAAGACAGGTGTGCACCCAAGCAGGATTGTCTCGGGACAAAGAGCCTGCAGTGTGGCCATCAGAATTGAACAATGGGTGGGCCTGTCCCACTGGTGGTAGGTCAGTAGCACTGCCAAGACAGCAGATGATGAAGTAGCTGTGATGAAGGGCAAAGGATGCTGTGAAGTAGGAGGACCATACAGAACTCCTGGTTTGCCTAGGATGTTCCTGAGGTGTGCTTGCTGTCCTGATCTAATTACTATGTACTTAATGTCTCTATCACTTAGAGTCTTAAAAAGGCCCCAGCTTGATGAAAATTAGCAAAGTGACATTAATTATAAACAATCGTTAAATCAAAATAGAACCAAACTCTGGTCACAAATCAAAGTACTTTCTTTTGAGAGAGTTTCTAAAACATTATTGTGTTGCATTTCTGAGTTGCGTTTGTATGTTTGTCCAGAATCTCTTGGAGGGGATATTCTTAGTCTCTATGGTTCGGGCAAGGCTCAGTTTCATCTTTACAACCCACTGATGCATCTAATTTCATCCTTTCTACTCCCCACCCCCAAATAATCCCAATCTGGGCCAGACAGAGTCCTTCTTGGGATTTTGACAGAATTTTAGACAAAAAAATCTCTGTTGATATACGTGAGTTCTTTTGGTTATCTGTACCATCAAGTGGGAAAATGTTGAGGGGTAACAGAAGCAACACAGAGAAAGACAGAACAGAGCAACAGAAAAAAAAAAATCTTGTCTCTAACCCTGCCTAGAGTTTGATTTCAGTTACAGGAGACAGTGAATTCCATTTTTGTTCAGTGCAGTGTGAATTAGGTCTGCACATATTACCAAAAGGGTTCTGACAAATACAACTGCCTTCTTATTAAACTGTCCAACTTTTTACTTGCCCTCCCTCATTATACCAGGCCCAGGCCCACATTCAGCAGCTATATGAAGAGAACAAAGAGAAATTAAATGATAGGGTGGACCTGGATCAGCCTAGGAAGAAGCCACTTCCCATGACTGTGGCTCCCCTCAGAGCACAGCACTGAAGTTACCTTAGCTGGAAATCAGTCACTAACGTGCCTATCTTCTCATGAATCATATGCAAGCAAGTTGTAATAACAGTAAGCAGATACAAATACAACCTTTATTTTATTGGCTCCTCACAAATAGAATTAATCTAAATAGAAAATTGACCCTAGCACATATTGAACTTAGACCCCAAGGCTATAGCAGCCAAAGAGTTTTAGCTTTGGCATCGTCAAAAGCACTGTTTGCTTTCTAATGATGACATAATTGGTTTTTATCCTAACAGTAAGGGAAGAAACAGGGACAACATATTTTGGTATTGACTTAAGGAGTAATAATCAGGCTGGCGGCCTCTGTCTTCCAGGGGTCATAGATACACTCCATGTGATACCTCAGTTCCGTCCCTTTTCTGAGGTGGGCTGTTACCGGGTAGGGGCCTGTGAGGTAGTGTGGAGCTAGTCTTGATGCTTGGACCCAGCTTCAAGCACATGGAAGGAGTTCTGGCATTCTCTACTTTGTCTCCATTATCCCTGTTGCTTCCCCCATTCTGAACCCAAGACCTCTGCTTATAGCCCTGAGACCCTAACCCAGCAGGACTGAATTGTGCTCTCTGTATTGTTATTGGAATAAGTTTAGATGGACAAGTTGTCTGGAGGCACAATGTCTCCCTCCACTTGTCCTGGAGAATCATAAGCCACTATTATAACGTGTCTCATGCTTTAGAATTTGTTGTGAATTGACTTAGTTCTTTGGAATTGAGTTGAGCTAAGGACTCCATATTTCAGTGACCACTAAACATAGTTCCACCTAACCACTCTTATTGTACCCAAGCCTGTGCTAAAACTGTTCTGTACGATCCTGCCACTTCATTTCCCCACCTTACTATCTTAAAATCTCCCCATCACTGCACTCACCAGACTTATGAAATAAGCCTAATAGGTCATGAATTGGTACTAGATATATATGGACATAAAAATATGTAAGGACAATGCTAGTTAGGAGGCTTCTACAATAATCCATCTTCTGTGAGATCATAGTAGCTCAATCCAGTGTGTTAGGAGCAGTAAGAGTTGGCAGAAAAAAATTTCTAATAGTTTGGATGTGAAGTGTGCTGGCAAGAACTAATCAAAGATGACACCAAGGTTTTTGGCCTGAGTAACTGGAATTCTAAGAGTTGCCATTACACCGTGTGGGGAAAACTGAATGGGGAGCAGTTTTGGAGGCTGGGGACACAAAGAGCCAATTTTGGAATGTCATGTAGTGTTTACCATACATCAAAGTAGAGATGGTGCATTATTCAGGAGTCCCCAAGACAATCCTCACTTCTTACACTTATTTCAACTTCAAACGTCCCCAATATCACCCTCAAGTTTGGTAATTCACTAGAACAATTCCCAGAATGACTTAAAGCTGTTATACTCATTGTTAGAATTTATAACAGGAGGATACAGATTAAGATCAGCCAGGAGAAGAAGCCCATGGAGCAGAGTCCAGGAGAGGTCCACACTCAGAGGTTCCATTTGCCTTCTCCCAATAACTCAATGTGTGGACATTGCTAACTTTTCCAGGCAACACTGAATGACAATATACATGGAGTAGTGCCAACTAGGAAGGCTCTTGTGAGTGTTGGGTGTCCAGAGTTTTTATTGGGGGTTGATCCTGTAAATGTGGCCAAACATGCACTTGGCTGACCTGTAGTTTCTAGCCCCTCCAGAGGCTGATCTGATACTTCATGACCCAAAGACCCTATAATAAATTACATTGTTGGACTATCAGCTGTGAGCCAAGGCTTCTGGATAAACAAAGACAGTCTGATCAGACAGGATATTCCAAGAGCTTAGAGATTACCTCCCAGGAGCCAGTAGCAAAGGCCAGACCTCTCTTTGACAAGGTTAATTTTTTACTACACAGTTGTCAAATAGGAAAGTGAATTTAGGACTCTAGAGTTCAGGGAAGTAGTCTGGAAAGAGATATAAATTTGGGTGTTATTGACATATAGATGGAGTATTAATTAGGTTTCTAACAGGAAGCAGGATTTACTTAGATGCTTGAAATGAAGAGATTTTGATAGAGATCACTTATAAGATTGCAGACAGACACACACACACAGACTCATGCACACACGCACATGCACACACAACAGTGATTTTTAAGTTCCAGGGGAGAAGTGATTACCAGAAACCAGTAAGGAAGGTTGGTATGTGCCAGGCATAGTACTAACTGATTCATATGCATTAGCTCATCTGATTTTTTCTGTATGGTAATGATTATTATAATCACATTTTTACAGATGAGAAAACTAAAATTTGGAAAATTTAAATATTGTCTGTAGTCATTCAGTAGAAAGTTAATGAAGTGGTATTGATGCAGACTGTCATGCCACCATATGGGTCAGAAATTTGGCATCATGATGCAACATGTAAGACTGACTTATGAAAAGGTTGCATATATGTTTGAAAGGTCTCAGCCTTTCTCCATTACTGACCTGCTAAAGGTTATTCAGGTACTGCCAGTTTATGATTTTCCCCCTTAGGCCTTCCTGGGAGGCTTCCACTTTGCTAGATTTGTATTATGAGCATGTGTGGTATGGATTTTAGAAAGGGAAACATAACAGAAAGAACAGAAGCATCATGGGCAGATTATCCTGTAGAGAGAAGTCAGGGCAGAGATATATAAGATTTCCCAGTGAAATAGAAACAGAGGAGGTATACGGGTGTATGAATGTGAGCCTGTGTGTGTGTGTATGCGTGCACACAAATGCACACATGTATGTGTGTTACATGTTAAAGCAAAGTTTTGAGAGTCTGTGGGTGTTTGACAAGAAGAAACAATATGGAATTTTAATGAGTTGCTTCAGACAATTAATCTATATGCTTTGTAAAAAATTTTTTAGATTTATTTATTTATTTATTTATTTATTTATTTATTTATTTCTGAGAGATACACAGAGAGATAGGTAGAGACATAGGCAGAGAGAGAAGCAGGCTCCATGCAGGGAGCCCGATGTGGGACTCGATCCCAGGTCTCCAGGCTCACGCCCTGGGGTGAAGGCAGCGCTAAACTGCTGAGCCACCCGGGCTGCCCAATTTATATGCTTTTTAAATGTTTTCAGGAGACTGTAAGAGTCAGAATTCCTGTTTGGATTCTACATATTTGAAAGGCATCATGGTTCAGCACTGGTTCTTGCCTTTATGTAAGAGCACAGTGTCTGAAATGTATGGTCTGTGGCACTGTATTGTTTTCCATTCTGAAGCGCAGAAAGCCTTTGCTCAATAAAACAATATCCTGGCTAGCATTTGATGACACAAATAAGTAAGGAGGAAATTTTAATATAAGGATGACCAATACATGATGCCACTACGCCTACCCCATCACTCAGGTTCAAATCCCTTTCTGAAACATGCCTCTGAACACAGAACTGGTCTCAAAAACATTTTTCACACAGCACTCCAGGTAGCCACAGACAGCTCACCTTGGCATATGAATCGAAACTCATCTGCTACTTGGTTTCTAATATATCATGCTAAAGTGTTTTTACATGTTTTGAATGTATTGGGCTCTATCATACTCTAAAGATCTAGCAGATTTCAAAAAGAGAGATGGCATTCCCTCTCTGTAAGGTGATTATTAGGATTTGAAGATTTTCCCAGGAGACCAACCTTCTAGTTTTCTCTACATAGCTTTATCTCCCTCTTCTAAGAACATGAAAACCACTTTGGATGTTTCTTCTGATTTTCCCTTCCTCTTCTCCCTTTTTATTTTAGACCTCAATTCTCTTTATTTATTTTTTTAATTTTCCCTGTACTGATAAACAAATCTACCTCATCCCCAAAGAGAGGGGGACAGACAAAAATTTTCAGTGGCAATCTACATCTCAAAAGTATAAGCCACTTTTGATTTTCTTAATATGATTAACTCCCTTGTCAATACTTAATGTATTACCATAGCCTGCAAAACCCATCTGGTATAGATATTTTATTCAGTTTTCTTCAAAACACTCTGTAGCACAGGGGCACCTGGGTGGCTCAGTTAGTTAAGCATCTGACTCTTGATCTCAACTCAGGTCTTGATCTCAGGGTCATGAGTTCAAGCCTTGCATTGGGCTCCATGCATAGCATTTTCTTTTAAAAAGAAAAAATAAGTCTAAAACACTCTGTAGCACAAATAAAACATTCTAATAAAAATAACTCTTTGAGATGTTTGGTATCTCAATGGATTCTTTTTTCTCAATTGAAAGAAAGGGAGTGGGGTTGATGATGAAACATTGAATGTGGATGAGTCATTTTTATATAGTTTAGTACACAAGGCATTTGGAGGGTAGGGGAGAGGTCTGGCCTGCATAAAGACCACAGTAACTAAAATGATAAATAGGCCTGATGAGTGAGCCAGGTGGCAAAACTCTAGTTTGTGTGGCTGCTGAAGTGGATACCTGGGTATAGGAGGAACCTGGGGACTCCCTTCCTGGGGCGGGGGGAGGCTGGGCCTGCAGAGAGTCAGTGTGATTGATCTCTTTTAGAACAGAGTGCCAGCTGGAGTGTGCATAAATGACTCCTTCTGGATTCTCCTTAAAAGCTGAATTGATGCCACCTTCTGAAAAGAGCAGCTCAGACCTCTGTCCCCTGTAAGCTGAAGATAAACCTTGATTTCAGCTACTGTAAAATATCTGAAAGCAGAAAAAGGTTAAAAAAATGTACTCTCAGTGAAGGAATTAGAGGGAATAGAATGTTACTCATCTACCAAAATAAAGGGATAATTGCAATGTGGTGCTCCTTTTTTGTTAGAAGATTTTCAGGAACCCATCTGTGCAGATTGTTTCTCTTTTATTATCATTACATCAACTAATTACATTAGGGAAAGAGGGGGCATTTTAATTAAAAGATTGTTTTAAGGAGTTATAATTCTACACTTTCACTAAATAACTTAACCGGGTGCCAAATTTGTTAAAGTATACTGCATTTCTGAAAAAGTTGTTTGGAAATTTTTTGTATTAACCACATTTTCAACAAAATAAATTTCAACCTTTATTTTGTCTCATGGATGGCTCCTTTTATTTCTGCATTTTGACCAAAGAATTGTGGGAAATGACCACATGTAAAGCAATCCAATTATTTTAAGAAGCTTACTTTTTTCCTATTTTATTTTACAGAGCATGCATATTTAACTGTTTATGATGAATTTGATTAGGGTAATCTTTTCTGAGATAGAAATTTTTTTGAACACAATAGTTTACAGAGAAATATTGGGGGAGATAGAAAGATCCATAGAGATCTACAGAGGAAAATACATATACCCAGTATGGTAATTAGGCATTCCTTCTGTTTAGGCCCATTTCCCTTTGGATAAAACCCTTATCCACATACATTAAATTGCAAGGAGGCCATCAAATAACTCATTAAATAAAGTGCGTAAACATCCATTCTTTGGATGTTTTGGATACATCTTCCTTCTCAACCCTCTCTTATTCTTCCAAGTTGTGCTAAATAACAAAACTCAGACAGAGATTGTATGTAATTGCCACCTAATGGGGAAGGCAAAGGATCTGGAAAGGAAACATGGGTAAAAGAGAAACAATATCATAGTTTAGAGCAAAGAAGACTTGGAAGCCAGGAGAGAAGTCTAAGCACCTGGTGCACAAGATGGTGAAAAATGAAATTTATAAATCATGTTTCTACTTTCAGTATTCAAACAGCTCTCTGGGTCTCTTTCTACTGATTGGAATGCTGAACTACTTTTATTCTGAAAACTGAAGGTGAAAAGCATTGTAGAAATAACTTTTGTATTAAAAAAAAAAGTGTCAAAGTCAAACTGTATTTCAGGAGTTCAAGAATGAATAAATGCTATGATTCCTGTCATATTTATTCATGAAACAATGTCTTGCACATAGTGGACTTGCAGTTAATACTTGCTGAATGAATGAATAAAAGCAACATTTTACTTTAATTCTCAAGTAGAAGATGGCAGTTCCTACTAGCAGCAGCTGTTTTATTTATTATTTATTTATTTGTTTGTTTATTTATCCTACTTTAGCTCTTCAATATTATTCCTCAGGGAAGCTGGCAAACTGAAATTTGTTACATTAATGCCAGCAGGGATGTATGTGTTTGAAGAGAATAAGTAAACATTTATTGTACCTGATGGCTCAATGGACCATCCACATGAGCTCTTAAGAGATTTGAAAATACTTGGCAGTATTTATACATAGGATGAACTCTGCAAATACTATTTGTGGATTCTATTCTTCAGAAAATTTCTATTTTTTGAATCACTTGAGATTTTTCAATTCAAAACTGTTGGACTAATCTGTAAATATGGTGTTCCTTTTTCTTTAGTAATGAGTTAATCTCTTAAAATGTCAATTAAAATTTTTATGTTGTTACATTTTCAGTTGAAATCAGTGTCAAAATAGTGCCCAAGGACAGATTTAATAACCAGCACTTAAAAAAATAACTATATCCTTCCAAAACTTAGCAAAAATAAAAATATTGACAGCTACCACTTTTTGAGAGTTTGATATGTGACATTTCCTTTTTGGGCATTTATATATTAATACATATATGGCTTTTTCCTAATATAAGGAAGAAAAAAGCAAAGCAGAGAGAAATATAATGTCTTCCACAAAGTCACGCAGATCATACATTTTTGAACTGAAATTCAAACCTAACACCCAGGCTATTTCTGCAATGATAGGCTAAATCCCCCCAATTTATATTTAACTTGCACAAAATCTTGTGAGATAAGTTAGCCAAGGATAGCTTTTTTTTCTTCATTTGGCAAAGGTTGGTATTAGATTATTCTGCATTTATATAAATAATTTTATGAGAATAATAGAAATTCAGAACTAGGAAAAATTTAGAGATAATATAACTTAGTAATTTTTTTTAACTTAGTAATTTTTAGACATTTTGGTTTTTATATTATCTTACATCCTTAATAATTGAAGTTCTCTGGAAGCATTTGTAAGATATTTTCATAGGTTTCTTTAATCTTTGATTTAATGGGAGGGAGCTGGATTTTCATATTTACTTCTTCATTCAATATGCTGTGACATCATCTGTGTCTTATAACGTCCAGAACATACAATTGCACACAAGTGACAAAACAAAAGCAAAAAAAGCCAAATAACCTCTTAGTATTATTATGAAAATAGTTGGAAAATAGTTGGACCTCCCCCTTGAAAGAGTGAGGGGATATGTGGACCATACTTTGAGAACTACTGATCTAGATAAAACTCATTTAATAGATAGGACACTAAATGTCCTATAAGTCTGTTCCTGAGCTCAAGTCTGATGATGGGTTAGGAAAGCACTGGTAGTTTCTTACAAGGATATTAGATCTGACTAGGATGGGCACTAAGTTACATTATGGAAATATATGGAGATGATTTTGAAGGGGTCTATTTTTTTACCTCCCTCCACTCCTACTAATGGCACAATAGTCTACCCCCACCATCCCAGGAGAACTATCCTTTCCTAGGTCATCATTAATTTTGTAGTTAAATTTAATAAACACTTTCTTAAAGTATTTACTGTTTTTTTTACTAGCAACCCTTGGTTGATTGTTCCTCTCATTTTGAACCCTCCGTTGACCTGATCCCCATGCTCTCATGCTCAGTGGAAGCACAGTATCCCTCTAGCTCCCCAAAACAGAAATCTGGGAAACTTCCCTGACTCCACTCTCTCCCTTACCAAGTACTTCCTGTAGTTTTTCAAAACTTCTCTCTGGTCTATCTACTTCTATCTCTCCCTACTATCTCGCCCTGCACACAGATCTTGGCCTTTCCTAACCTGCTTTATTACAACTACCTTTCAACTCTTTCTTCCTTCAGTTTTAGCTCTTCTGATCTGTCCCCATACTGAAAATCTGAGTGATTTCTTTCTCAGAAAGAGAAATCACTTTCTTTCTTTCTTTCTTTCTTTCTTTCTTTCTTTCTTTCTTTCTTTCTTTCTTTCTTTCTTTCTTTCTTTTCTTTCTTTTTCTTTCTTTCTTTCTTTCTTTCTTCTTTCTTTCTTTCTTTCTTTCTTTCTTTCTTTCTTTCTTTCTTTCTCTTTCTTTCTTTCTTCTTTCTTTCTTTCTCTTTCTTTCTTTCTTTCTTTCTTTCTTTCTTTCTTTCTTTCTCTTTCTTCTTTCTTTTTCTTTTCCTTCCTTCCTTCCTTCCTTCCTTCCTTCCTTCCTTCCTTCCTTCCTTCCTTTCTTTCTTTCTTTCTTTCTTTCCTTCCTTCCTTCCTTCCTTTCTTCTTTCTTTTTCTTCAAAAGAGTGAGGGGGATGCAGGGAGGGGTGGGAAAGAGAGAGAGAGAGAGAGAATCCTAAGCAGGCTCTATGACCAGTATGGAGCCCAACATGGGGCTTGATCATGACCTGAGCCAAAACCAATAGTGATGCTCAACTACCTGAGCCACTGAGGCACCCGAATGCTTCTTTTGAAATGTAGATTCTAAGTGGGGACTTTCCCACTACCCTTAAGACTTCAACTCTAAAGTGTTTTACACAGGCTTCTGAAGCAGCCCCATGCCCTCTTAAATTACACTTGTCACCACTTCTTCCTTGCTGCTTAAGATACTTTACCCACACTCTCTCACCTCCCTGCCAGTATTAAAAAACAAAAACAAAAATAAAAACAAAAACAAACTTTTTTTCTTCTATCTAGTCTTTCAACTTTTTTTATTCAGGTATTAGCTTCGATGTCACCTTCTTTGGGATAATTTTTATGAGCACTCTCATTCTGAGTTAGATGATTCTGCTATATTCTTCCTCAATAATTGTACTTTCCCCACCAAAATATTATTTGCTATTTTTCATATATAATTGCCTGCTTTATAACCTTTACCTGCCTTCCCCTGTATATTTTTAGCATAGTATGGGCAAGGATTTTGTCTATTTTATTTTTTACTGTATTGCCAATATCTAGAACAATGCTTGACCCATAGTAAGATTTTAATAAACATTTGTTTGAAGCAGGAGTAAATGAATGATGTCTTCTTTTCTTTCTTTCTCTTATTCCTACAGTCAGCTGTATTTACAGTTTTCTGATTCACTTTTCCTAATGAAGTTGGAATTCATTCTCTGAATTAATTACTTGATTATCTTATGATCCTAGCTAATATAATATAGTTATTATCCTATAGAATTGGTATGCCAAAGTGGTTCCAAAAGTGACTCCCATATGACATTTACCTGAAACCAGACTGATCTTTGGAAATTAACCTCACTTTTTGATGATGGAGGAAGATTGTTGAAAATACACATGCATGAGTCCTATCCTCTGCAGGTTCTGTTTTAGCTGTGTAGATTGTAACCAGCTCCATAGATTACTGTCATACTTTCCAAAGTTGGGGGACCATTGCCTTACTGCAATTATACTCTTGTTTATTTATAAAAAGTAGCTAAACAATACTACTACCCTTTAATAATTTATTCTAATTTAGTTGCAGAGCATTCCCATGTTCAAATAAATATAGATTTTTATACCTGTTTTGGAAGATTTTATAAGTTCACTGCTAAACTACAATTAAGCAGGTGTTATAAATTCAAATATTTGTTTTCACCTTTGTTTACATCTGTACTCTTTATATATACATTAATTCTCTAGACTGAATTGTATTATGTTTAATGGATACATTTAATATCATTTAATTGTGTTATATTCATTTTACTATAGTTAGTAAATATTTAAATTTATAAATCAAAATGAGACAATTATGGTATACTATGTAATTTATGCAACCATGATTTGTAGAATTTTAAATGGCAAAATTCTAAAATAACTTGCAATGAAGTAAATTTTATGGGACAGTATTTTAAAAGCAAAAGATACCAGGTATATTTGTGAATTTACATATTTTTTAAACTGTACATCTCATTTGAGGATGAAAATACTGAAAACTAGTCATGTTAATTTTATTAACTATGTTGCAACATACTAAACTGTATATAGCATTATATCTACAATGGTCTATTTATTTAAAAATTGAATGAAAAGAGTCCTAGAAAAAAAAAAAAAAAAAGAAAAGAGTCCTAGAATTTGATTTTACTCTCTGGATCATATATTATCCACAGATAATACACAGATTTTTAATACACAGATTTTTTTACTCAGAGTAAGATATATTTTTATTCCTATTATTCCAGGAGGAAACACACACACACACACACACACATACACACACACACAGAGATAGAGAGAGAGAAAGCTCCAGATTAATTATTTCCAAATATATTCTTTTATTATTGTTTGTCCTACTAATATTTATGAAGGTAGTTCTTCACGGAAAATGGAAATAGAAATACAGAGATGAGATGGAAAAAATGTAAATAAGAAAGAAGAGTAGGAAGAGGAGATAAGGAAATTGCTTAATTTGGTCCAAGCTAGAATAGAATCGGATGATCCTTTTATTCTTATCACACTCTTATATATCTAGTCTTGTATGTGAATTCTTGAAGGGGTTTCATTACTTGAAGTTTGTATAAAAGAATAATTTTGATGATTTCTCTTATTTTAAAATGCCAGCAGTTCTAGACGTATTGAACATGTATATATTAATTTGATATATTTTTGAAACATATACTGAGACGCTACTTCTCTTGGAAAATATTTGCTTTACTAATAATGCATGTGGTTATATATTTTTCTGAAGTTAATGTTATATCTAGCAAACAATACAAAAAAAGTTTTATTTCTTAATTTAATTATGGTTCAGGCTACTACCTGAGTCTATTTTATTTAAGAAACTTATTTTACTCTTACATATAAACCAAATTACTAGCCCATTACTTGTAAACAAAAACAAAAAAAGTAACCAGATTTCTAACACTGAAGAATAATAACAAATTATAACAGTCACTGACTTACAACAGACTTTAAGACATTTATACAAGCCACTATTAATGTAAAATACAAAACAAAACTCTATCTATATATGTGGAAAGGCATAGAAAATAATGGAGGAATAATATTTGTAAGCTATCAATTGTGACAACCCTTTGGGGTACAGAGGGAGACTATTTTGCTCTATATCTTTTTATTTATTTAAATTATTATATCAACTTATAGTCGTGTATGTCTTTCATAATTTGTAAAATAATTTCTTAAAGAATTTGAGAAACAATCATCTTAACAAAAATGATGAGATCTGGTTAGAAAGTAAGAATTTCAGTGGTCATGCCATGAAATGCACATATGCATGGTCAAAAAAATCAGGTATTGTAGTGAGTATGTTCTGTGATTCTATGACCTACTCTGTTTTTTCTCTAATATTATCCCCCCCCCCCCTTTTTTCATTAAAGGTCTCATTCGTTTGCAGGAGCTCATCAAAGCTCCATCAAGGTACAATCTTCGGCTTAAAATCCGTCAACTACCTGCTGATACAAAGGATGCAAAACCCTTACTAAAGGAAATGAAGAGAGGCAAGGAGTTCCATGTAATCTTTGACTGTAGCCATGAAATGGCAGCAGGCATTTTGAAACAGGTAATCTTTAACTTACGTAAATTCTTGGATCCTTTATTATATTTGCATTTAAAGCTTTTTTGTTTTATTGTTTTTTGTTTTTTGTTTTTTGTTTTTTTTTTTTAGGAGGGGGGAAAGTTGGAGGGAGGTTAGGGGATGGGCAGAGGAAGAGGAAGAGAAATCCTCAAGCTGAGTTCAGAGCTGGATGCAGGGCTGGATCCCAGGACCCTTGAGATCATGATCTGACCAAAAATCAAGAGTCTGACCCTTAACCATTAAAAAAAGAGAAAAAAGATTTGCTCTTTAGCTGGCATCTTCTAGGAAATGCCTTACACATTTGATCTTTTTTAATCATCATTGTGACCCCATGAAGTAAAAACTATTTCCACCTCACAGATGAAGAAACTAAGTCTTAGAAAGATTGGGTAAATTGATCAATGCCCAGCAGCAAAAAGTAGTAGAGGGATTCATATTTCTTCTAGCGATGTTAAGTGTTCATTCCAGAATAAAGCATTGCCTGACTCAAAAATAATAGTAAATCAATCAAATGAAATGTCATGGCAGTAAAAACTTTTAATGTTACTTCCTCACTATTCCGATTTATCAGCAACCCTGCAAAACAACTCATACTGGCTGATATCACAGTGGTTTGGAATTAGTAAACTGTCCTCGAACCTCTAAGAGATAAAATATCTTTACTGGAGAATTATGCAGATTCAGATGTCAAATTATATCCCATAAAATATAACTATCAACAGTAAATGCCTGTTATAACATGGTTAGTTTATTAAGCAGATGTTTGTCCAATCTTCCAATATGAATGTTGGTTTCACTACAGTAAAATCTTTAATTGGATTTGGAAAATTGCTCTAGTGTTATATTTGAGTAGTAAAGCATATGAAATTTGGATGTCTTTTTTTGTTTGTTTTTGAGGGTTTTTTGGTAGTGAATAAAGTGATGTAATAAAGTAAGCAATGAAATTTAGAGCAGGGATTTATTTCTCATATATACCAAAACCAATTCTTGATTACTTTTAGAATAGACAGACTTGGAAAGGAGAGTTTTCCTTTATGCCCAGAGTGAGTAGCACTGGACAATTTGTCAGTGACAGAGCTTTGGTAGGTTTTCTCTACCAAAACCTACCAAGTATTTAGCAAGTATGTAAATGATTTCAGCAAGTATGTAAATGATTGTCTTGTCTCTAGAGTAACTGACTTATTTTGCTATTTGAAAGGTGATAGTATCCATCAACTTTAATAAAAGAATTGCCATTCTGCCTTTTATTTAGTATATCCATTATTTTATAATTGTTTTCTTATATGTAACCTGCTCTGTTTGCAAAATGAAAACATAATTAAGATAATATCTAAAATGTATACAGAGCACCTAGGTGGCTCAGTCAGTTAAGAGTCTGCCTTCAGATCAGGTCATGATCCCTGAATCCTGGGATGGAGCCCAGGGCTTAGGGCTCCCTGTTCAATGCGGAACCTGCTTCTCCCTTTCCTTCTGTCCCTTCCGCTTCTAGTACATGTACTTTCTCAAATAAATAAATAAATAATATTTTAAAAGTTAAAATATATACAGCAGAAGAAGTTAATAATTTTAGCAAGATTAGTAGATGAAAAATCAGAGCAAAGGTAAGATGATAATATGGGAGTTAAGATTAATTCAGCATAACATTATTACACAGAATGCATGTTTTTAGTTTCTATAACACTGACAAACCACATATATGATGTTTGTTTTTTAACTTACCTAGTTCAAGAGAGCATTTGGATCTCGGTTATTCTAGAAACTAATTCAAGAAGAAAGTAAATAGATTACTTCTTACAAATGCAATACATTTAACAGGACTTGCTTTTAAGGTGTATGAAATTTTTCTGAGATTTCTCAACTTTGGTTAATGATAGAAGTCCAAAGAAATGGTATAAGAGTTAGAGCAGGCATTGATGGGCTTTCAGCTTGTCTGGCTTAACCTAAGAACAAATATTAGAAGTATCCAGGAATACGTTTATCAGGTTAGCCGTATTTGTTTCATTGTTTTATTTATTTAAACTAAATGAGTTTTTCCTAAATATTGAGCAAAAGAGAATTTGAAGTTTTTTTCCCTGAACGCTCTAAAAGTAACTGAAGCTTGGGGCTGGCTATTTGGGTGCACTAATTGGTATACATGACTTAATAACAAAAGATTCCACCTCCACCCAAATTTGTCAAAGAGAATCCCCTATGGCAGGGTCAAGATGATCTGCAATTAAACCTCACAAGGTCATTCTAACACAGAGAAAAAGTATTAATTAAGGCTTTGAAAGTCTAGATTAGAGAGTGTGAAAATAAAATTTTTAGATTGGAAAAATGCAAAATCAGATGCAAATAAATTCCCACAGCAGCAAGAAGAAAATTATTAAATTTTAAGAAATATCATATAAAGTCCACCTCTTTAATTGTTAACTTTGAGCAATGTAATTTCTGGATATAACCCAAAGGATAAACTGATTCCAAACTATGTCTAAATATGTTAATTTGTCATATGGCATTGTTAACACTACACTAGTTGAATGTTGGGAATTTCTAATGATATTTTGATTTTGGGAAAAATGAATCTGTAGTATTTCTTTCCAGGAGGGATAACATAGTACAACTAATTTTTCTATTGTACATCCAGTTTTTCTACTGTGGATACTCTCATATTATTTATACATAAGAAGATATTAATTTTATCATTATTAATGTGGTTTGAAGTGTGTATACAGTTCGTTTAAAAACAGTAGCAAGGCATAAATATTATAATTTAAAAAACATCCAGAAAAAGTTTGTGGTGTCTAAATGTTTCCAGATTGGTTGGGGACCCCAAATGTGGGGTAATGGTTGACTGGAAGCCAGTGGGGCATGGGGTGGGGGTGGTGGGTGCAGGTGATGGCAGTGAATATAATTCACTTAAGCTAGAACAAAGGAGGTAGAAGTTTATTGACTATACCACAAGGGAGTGATGGGCAGGACAGCAAAGGAGAAGCTATCTGCCAGGAGGCAATGGGTGGGAGCTGTTTTTAAAGAGGGAAGGTGGGACACCTGGGTGGCTCAGTGGTTGAGTGTCTGTCTGGCTCAGGACCTGATCCCAGGATCCTGGGATCCAGTTCCTCATCGGGATCCCTGCAGGGATCCTGCTTCTCCCTCTATGTCTCTGCCTCTTTCTGTGTGCCTCTCATGAATAAATAAATAAAGTCTTTTTTTTTTAATTTTTATTTATTTATGATAGTCACACAGAGAGAGAGAGAGGCAGAGACACAGGCAGAGGGAGAAGCAGGCTCCATGCACCGGGAGCCCGGCGTGGGATTTGATCCCGGGTCTCCAGGATCGCGCCCTGGGCCAAAGGCAGGCGCCAAACCGCTGCGCCACCCAGGGATCCCAAATAAAGTCTTAAAAAATAATAATAATAGGGAAAGTGAGAAGGTACTGCCATGTATGAAATTTTCCCTTTTTTGGTAACTTGCCTAGTCCTAAGTATTCCATTGGCTAGTTGAGGCCTATGGATATATTGAGGTGGGCCTATCTGTATTCAGCTAGGTCCCTTTGCCTTAATCAAGTTTCCATTGCTGAAGCCTGCTGTCTAAACTCTACAAAGTTCTTTTTTTTTAAATCCTACTGGAAATTATTAATTTATCTTTCAAGAGAGTATCCCTATTGTCCATTTTTGTTAATGTTTATGGTGTAGGTACTCAATCAAAAATAACTATCCTTTTCTATTTAGATTACACATTATAGTACATAACTGATTCTTTTTTTAACCTTTTTAATTTAATTTAATTTAATTTAATTTTTTTACTTAAATTCAGTTTGTCAACATGCATGCAGTATAAAACTCAGTGCTCATCCCATCAAGTGCCCTCCTCAGTGCCCATCACATAAAAGATTCTTGTTTTCAGGATCAAAGACTGAAGGAAGGTCAGAAAAGGCATAAACAGTCCTCAATTATCCTCTACAGATTTCTTCTCAAGGTGGTGAAGAAGAAGCCTGTGGCTAGTACAAAATACCCATGTCAGGAGCAAACTGTTGTCCCTACCACCATCTCCTTAATGCCTTCCATCGCTATCTCCAGAACACAATTTTCAATACTGGCTTGAGCTCTTTGAGGTTTTCAAAATATCAAGGAAAAAATCAGACAGGAAAAAAAATATATATATATAGAGAGAGAGAGAGAAAGAGAGAGAGAGAGAGATTATAATATCCTACAATGGATCAATGCCTTTGGGAATATAAAATATACCATTTTATGAAGTGGCATAGTTTTTTTTAAAGATTTTATTCATTAATTCACGAGAGGCACAGAGAGAGAGGCAGAGACATAGGCAGAGGGAGAGAAGCAGACTCCTTGAGGGGAGCCCGATGCGGGACTCAATCTCAGGACCCCAGGATCATGACCTGAGCCAAAGGCAGACATTCAACTGCTGAGCCACCCAGGCATTCCAATATAAAGTAGCATATTATATCCTATATCCAAACTTCAAGAGTTAGAAAACGAGATTTCATGTTTACTTACTATCTCAATTTGTTGGCCAATTTATTCATTCTTATTCTGTCCTACTTTCCTACTTCCCTACTTTCCTAAAATAAGTTTGATAAGAAGATCTACCTCATAAGATTTTTAATGAGGCTCCCAGGAAGCAAGAATTCCTTCCCCTTTAAGGGTCCTTCTATCTGGACTGAAGAATAAAATTGACATGAGAGAGATTAACAGGAGAAAAGCAAATTTAATAGCATACATGTAGGGAATCGACACAGACATGGAAATTCCAAAGACAGTCAGTTGGCCAAAATGGGTTCTATTCGTCATGCTGAACTAAGGAGAAGGGGCACTTCAGAGGAAAGGAATGTACTTCCCAAGGCAATAAGGAGAACAGATGTTTGGTAATTAGATGTTTGTCCTGCCATACTGATGGATCACTCTGATAAAATTTATCTCTCCTAATAATCCTTATTCTGAGAAGGATCCCCAATTTAGGTTTTTTTTATGTGTTAAGAGAGGAGCCAAAGTTTCTCTTGACCCCACACAGTTGCCTTCAGCTCAGAATAACATTCATGCCAAAGTGACCCATCTTGGGTCAGCTTGCCTTCAGCCTCTACAAGGCCTAAATTAGAGTAAAATGTGCAGTGTGCTTAGAATATTACTTAACACATTTTAGGCATTATATGCTATTTATAGTTATACATCCGAATCACTATTTCTTTCAATTGTCTTTATATTTCTCTACCTGTTTATTTGATAAAATAAAAACTATTGAATAATGCTGAGCTGTCATTGCACAGCTCTGGAGCTGAGAAACCTTTGGTACATATCCATCAGAACAATGAATACTTTCTACAAAGATAATCTTATGTACCCTTATCTAATAAGATAAATTTTCTCTTATTTTGATTAAGATTCAGGCTTCATCAGAGCCTCATTGGCTCATACACTCTTTGTCCATTCAGGAAATGTTATTTGATAATTTGTTCCTAAGTGTTGTGCACACAATCCCACTGTGTGTGTGTGCGTCTGTGTGTGTGTGTGAAAAGGGTCATCAATGAAGACCAAATTAGTATTCTTATTATAAATCATAATATCACAATTAATTCCTTTCCTCTGCTTAATTCTCTGATGCTGTCTTTCATTAACAAATGTTTCTCCCTATTAAATAAGTATATTTGATATGTTCCAAAAATGTTCACAAATATCTATTCTTTCTTAACAGCTCACTTCTAGATATAAAAACTTTATTTTAGTTAATTGGTTAATACCTACCTGTGAGCGTAGACTACATAGGGTATATAGCTGGGGCAGCTATTTGGCAAATGAATTTGTGTAGTTAGTATTTTATGGAAGAGCATTAGATGCACCTGAGAATACTTGTTTCCTACTAAGAGCTCTTCATTCAGCTCAAAAATGCATCATTTTTCAATTATCATCACCAACTACTATTCATTGATAAACAGCTATTTCAAAAGTGTTCTCATTTTCAGAGGAGAAATTGAGAGTCTTGTGACTGGAAGTTCTAATCCAAAAATCCTTATTTTAAGATTGATAGTCTAAAATTGACAAGGACTGTATAAGTATGAAATAAAATAGTAATTTGCAACTGGTCTATTAGTAAAAGTAAAGAACATTTCTTTATCTGTACTTTTCTTTTTTCTTTTTCTTTTTTTTTTTTGTACTTTTCAAATAACAGTGGTGATTTACAGTTGCTTCATCAATGCTAAGGAAAGTCTCTAAAGTGCTAAAAAAAATTCCTACTGGCATTGCACTTTGCAGCATTTTCTTTTCTTTTTTTTTTTTTTTTTTGCATTTTTTTTTTCTAATGGAGTAATAGTGTTCATCAAAATAGAATGGTGTTCCTCATTAGAGTATTTGTAGTGGAGACATTACAAATATAATGAACTAAGATGTGCTAATTTCAGGTTTGCCTCAAATTTAATGCCTCCTTTACTATGTAAAGCAATAAGCTTTACAATTGCAAACTTTCAACTAATTGCTTTTGTATCAAGAGAATTGGTTCAGAAACCCTTCAGTAACTGCTAATCTTCTTTAACTATGGAGAAAAGATTTAGTTTGACCCCGTTTTAATATAACCTGAATATTATACCCAGATTCTTCATAACATCCTACTATTTTGTTTTCTTATTGACATATTTCATATGATGTGTGTCTTAAATATTAACATATATATATATTTATTTTTTGCTTCTTAGGCATTAGCTATGGGAATGATGACAGAGTACTATCATTATATCTTTACGACTCTGGTAAGTAACTTAAAGCATAAAGATAATGCTCTAAATTTTATTATTAAGACTTTTCAGGATGACGAATGGGTTTTTGAGTGAGAATGACTGGTACTTTTGTAGTTATCATTTATTTTATTTTTATAAAACTCAGGAAGAATTAATTCTTATAGAGAATAATTTTTGGTGGGAAGCTGATGATTTTGAAATAATATTATCTCCGATGTCAATTCATAATATTGTATCTGTGGGACGTCTGGGTGGCTCAGCAGTTGAGTGTTTGCCTTCGGCCTATGACGGGATCCTGGAGTCCCAGGATTGAGTCCCACATTCGGCTCCCTGCATGGAGCCTGCTTCTCTCTTGGACTATGTCTCTGCCTCTCTCTGTGACTCTCATGAATAAATAGATAAAAAATATTTTTTAAAAACCCAAAATATTATATCTTATTTATATATTGCTTTAGAGAACTTTCAGAACATAATAAATAGTCATATTGGTTTGCTGAGAAATCAGTGTTTTAGAAAAGCATAATTTTTAATGTTGTTATCTTGGTTCTATTTACTTTAAAAAACAGATTTATTGAATCTGTTCTTTTAGTAGATTAAATATTCTGTTCTGCTTTTGCCTATGTTTAGTTGGATTTTTAAAGTATTTGGATTTTAAAAGTATTTTTAAAGTAATTTGGATTTTTAAAGTAATTTGGATTTTTAAAGTATTATTTAATTTGCAATTAGCAAATTGAATGTTACCTTTATCTTTTGTCTTTACATAATCACCACACATTTTTTTCTTAAGTATGCATGAAAATATGACCTTACCCTTCTGTCAAACCTACTAACTCTTGGTTCTATTTCTTTACTAATATTTTATCCTGATTTTCCCTCTTCTGTGAAACGACTGTCTGTTTCTGTCACTAATTCTTTCCTGCTGTAGGGGCAGAAATTTTGTCCTTCTTCCCTTCTAGGTTCTTTGGCTGGTCTAATAATTAAATTGACATAAAACAGATTAACGGGAGAAAAAAACAAATTTAATTTCATGTGTAAGGAGCCCCAAAGATATGAGACTCAAGGTCAGGTCAGATAATTGAGCTAAGGAATGGGATGAGGGCCTGGGGCTTAAAGGGGAGGAAGGTAATTCACAGACCGATAAGAAGAACAGATATTTGGTAATTAGAAGTTTGCCCTGCCATGCTGAAAGATCTTTCAGATAAAAAAAAAAAAAAAGTTATTTCTAGTAATAGCTCCTTTTCGGGTACAGGCCCTCTATATAAATTATTTTAGTTAAGGCAGAAATAAAAGTTTTTCCTCAGTCTACAGGGGTTAGACTTGGTTGCCCCCCCCCCCACTGGTGGGTCTTGATTGCCTTCAGATCAAAGTAATCCACATGCTAAGGTGGCATATTTGCATAGGCATATTCTATTCCCCTTTCCTGCCTGTTGCCCAATATATAAGAGTATCCAAGTTTGAGTCTTCATTCTATTTTTCTTCTTCCTCTTTGGTTATTTTCTTCAGGACTGATAGGTATTTAGAGCTTCAGTTATTACCTTTGTTGAAATGAAATCTCAAAGTTCCTTTGTAAGATTTCTGAGTTGTTATATATTGCTGCATTATAGAACAAGTCTAACTGGTGTTACATTAAGATATTTATTTAAATCTTAATGTTCTCTAAATTGACCCCTCTTCTGATTTCCTTTGTCTGACGCCTACATCACCACCAAAATTTGACTATTTTTTTTCCTCCATACTGTCTCTAGCATGCATCTCCACTCCTACAATGACCAATGCCCAGTCCAACCAATGTTTTCAGTTAACCCAAAGTCTTCTGATTGGTCTACTTGGTTTTAGAGGTCTCAAAGCTACTAGATCAAGTTACTATAATGTACTACTATAAAGTACTATAATGTACAGCAATAGCTTCCTGTAATAACAGCTCTCCTCTAATAGAGAATCTTCACACAATAGTTTACATTTTATTGGTAAATCCTATGGTTCACTCTAATAGAGATATTACTTCCCACCAAGTGACTTTTTGCAGCCTGTATGAAACTTAGTGATACACTAGAAGAGAGCATATCACTACTCATCAGCTAATTATATTTCAGTGTAGTTACAACTCGGTTCTACCATAATCATAAGATTTTAGAGAAATCAAAAGGATCTCTTAGGGCAGCCCAGGAGACTCGGCAGTTTAGCACCACTTTCAGCCCAGTGCGTGATCCTGAGATCCTGGGATCGAGTCCCACGTCAGGCTCCCTGTATGGAGCCTGCTTCTCCCTCTGCCTGTGTCTCTGCCTCTCTGTGTCTCTTATGAATAAAATAAATAAATAAATAAATAAATAAATAAATAAATAAATAAAATCTTTACCAAAAAAAGTATCTCTTAATAAGAAAAAAGGAAATTAAAAAAAAGAAAAAGTAGTTTAGGACATATAGAACTCATCAGCCTATAATTCAAGGTCTTTTTTTAGTTTGATTTTAACCTGACTTTCCTAATTTCTTTTGTTCCTGTTCTCCTTCATCAATTCTCTTTTATAGCAAAACTGATCTAGATCAGTCTCCTGAATAGGTTTTATGTTTTCTAATTTTTGTGCCTTAATGACGCTTTGAATGACATCCTTTTGCCTATCAAAAGCCTGGCCATTATTTAATGGCAGTGTTGATACCATTATTCTATGAAGTTTTTCTTGACTACAAACATTCAAAGTTATCTGTCTTGTTTCTGACTCCTTGAACTTATCACTTCTACTCTTTTTGCCCCTTTGTGTGTGTGTGTGTGTTTGTGTGTGTGTGTCTCCTTGGCTAGATTGCAAATGTTGAAAAAAAAAAACAACTAAAAATCCTTTATATTTTTCACAGCATAGAGCACAGTTCAGCCCAATATCATCTGCTCTCCATTGAATTTTATTTCTATTTTGCTGCCCATGTAGCTGTATAAATCCAAGACTTGCTGCATATAAGACTGATGGCATTACTGTTGCTCTGAATCCCAATATTGTCTATTAGATCTAACGATTAGTTAATGCCAACTTGAAAGAAGGCAGGTGTCCCACACACTGCATGTTTTCATGGTGACATCCAACTCTTCTGGATGCTTTGGCCTCCTCTCTCCTGGGAACCAAAAGGCAAAGCCAGAGCATTCACTACAGCCTGGGACCAACAACCAAAATCTAAAGGGCTCCTATGGTGAACTTGTTGGATAAGGTGTAAAACAAAGGCACTGCGGGGGTTCCATAATCAAAAAGGCCAATTTTGTTGTCCTTATCTTTAATATAATTTTCATTAGTTACAATCCACATTTCAAGAACTGTTTCTTAAAAAAATAAAAATAAAAAAAGACAAAATGAAAAGTGGCAGTAACCAGTCGAGGAAGCAGGGCATAGAAGAAATACCTAGTCAGTTATAAAAAAAAAAAAAAAAAAAAAAAAGTTAGTGCATGCATAAAATTTAAGGGCGAGCAATCTTTAATATGGAGAAGAAAGCTAATGTAAATCTTAAATGTAGATTACAGAATAGCCTGCTGTTCCATTGGTGGAATTAAAATATGATATATACATGCATACTTATCTAGAATATATATATTTGCATTGGCAAAGCATGAAAATAGTCTATTTGAATCTTGGTGACTTGTGATGTTTAACATCACTTGAAAAACAATAATGTTAATGCTTCTAAGAGAAGTAAGAATAATTGACTATTTTAATTATACATATCTCTGAATTTACTCTGTTGATAATAACACCAAGAAATTTGTCTTTCAGGATCTCTTTGCTCTTGATGTAGAGCCCTACCGATACAGTGGTGTTAATATGACAGGGTTCAGAATATTAAATACAGAGAATACACAAGTATCCTCCATCATTGAAAAGTGGTCGATGGAACGGTTGCAAGCACCTCCGAAACCCGATTCAGGTTTGCTGGATGGATTTATGACGGTATGAATTCCCACTTAAAGATTAGTTTGTGTGTTTCTAAGTAATTTCACATAAATTATTAAATCTTCTGGATACTTGAGTTTAATTGTTTGACATTAAAGGCATGGTATCAGGACTGCTATTGAAAATAATTCTATTAACGATTTTCTAAATTAACTCTATATGGCAAATTTGTACTTTTATACAAGTACAATCTCAAAGGACATTACAACTATTGTTAGAATACTAGAATGTAGGAATTTCTCTAAGATTAATGAGTGCCATATATAGGATAAATTAGAGACTGAAAATAAGATGTTATCCTTTTGATCTTAACTACTGGTACATGATTATTCTTCATCATGTTGGTTTGTAATGTCATATGGATGACCTACATCATGTAAAAATGTCCTTTGAGTAACTCACTCTTTAAGGCTTAAGACTAACCAGTTATCACAGTTGTTATTTTCAAGTCCTTGTTTAAACTTAGAAACTGGATTTATACAGAAACCAAAAGAGAAGAGTGCATTCTGGTATAAGTTTAGCTGTTTATACCACTGCTGCCAATGAAAATCTAATGGAAGACACATGTATAATTTAAAATTTTCTGATAGCTCTGTTAAAAAACATAAGCAAGTAAAAAAAATCAATGCTATTTATTTTACTTATCTATATTAAAATATTATTTGAACAATTAACAAATTAAAAATTATGACAGATATTTTGCATTTTCTTTTTGCACTACGTCTTTGAAAGTTGTCTTTGACACCATGCATATTAATTCAGACTAGTCACATTTCAAGTGCTCAATTGCCAAATGGAAGTACTGGCTACCTTATAAGACCAGGTAGGCTTATAAGGATAAAGGTTAGGGTAGGGTAAGTAAGGGTAAGGTAAGGGTAAGTAGGCTATACTATTTTTATGCCTTACTATTTAAGCAAATTATAAATGTCTGATGCATTCTTATTAAATCTGTTTTCTATAGACCAAATTATTGCTACATTTTAGGAAATAGCTAAGCACTTTGACAATATTTACATCTCCTAGGCCATTACAGCCTGCTTTTTTTAAGTGTTAGTCTAAATGGAAATTTTGTAGACATAATATTCTCTATCCAGATGTGTGGAAAGCTTTTTCTATTATAATTATATTTTTCCATTAATTGCTTCAATAGAAGTTCAAAGTGTGTTTTTAATGTAGCAAAATAAAGGAATAATTCTGTTATTTTTTTCCTTAAAAGTAGATTTAGTCACACAAATTGAGTGTCTTCATAGAGATTGAAATCATAGTTGCTCTCATGGTACCAGACTTCTGAAGAGGGAAAAAAAAAAAAAGGCATTTGTTTTATTTTAGTGAGAAAAACAACCTCCTAGAATTTGAAAATGTCTTATACCCACATTAATTTTTTTAAAGATATAATGTGAGGGGAATTTTACTCTTTTGCATAAAAATAGAGATAATTGGCTAGTTCTAGCATTTTGGTATTAACCTAAGATATATTTGAGAAACATTATGGGGAGGAAAATATCTAAATAACTTTAAAATGTAAACAATCTCTATCCATTTTTGAAAACATCTTTAATGGTAAACTTCATGTCTACTTCCAGAAGTTTGTGTTCCATGCTTTATTTATAAATATAATAAAATGAAGATATTGTTTTCTCTAAAGTATATCCAGATTAAGAATAAAATACAGCCTAAAAACTTACAAATATTATGCTTTATTCTCAGTGTGAAGATGTTGAATCAAACTTGTGGAACTTTTTTCCATGTTTTCTAGCTGTCTTTATCAGTCTTTAATTTCAGGATGGTTATCTTATTGTTTGTTAGTGAAAACCATTTTTGAATGATTTTAAGAAAAATAAATCAATAGGTATCATGAGCATATAAACCCTTTTACTTAACACTTAACTCTAAGCTTTTACTAATATGTCCAAAGATTAATGTTCTCCTTTATATATCAAAACCGCAAAAGTTATCCAACTTTACTTAGGTATTCTCTATATTTCTATTTGATTCCCTATATGACTCTACATGTCATCCCCTGAAACAAAGTACTAGCTTCTATGTAACTCATAGAAACTATTGAAAGATGGATACAAAGGAAAGGTTATTAATTTATTGTCCAGAGAGGCAGGGGCTCTTAGAGGGAATTAACCTTCAGAAGTAGAACAACAACAACAACAACAACAGCAGCAGCAACAACAACGAAAAACAACCAAAAAACCCCAGACTTTTAAGAGGAATACAGGTTTGGGTTCTTTTTTTTCTAGCCATGAGTCTGTTCCTACTCTATTCTGTCCTGAACTGGCAGGTGAGTTAGTAGGAGTGGATGAGTGATAGAATAAGAATGTATTGATAAAAAAAAAATGAGAAAATTAGCCTATTTTGAAGATTCTGGGCATTGTGTATAGAACATAGATTTTGAAATCTTAGGAAGAATAGTCCATGCCAACACTCTTATCTTTGCTATAGTCATGAAATGTCTTCTAAATGGCACATTAGAATTTTAAAAAAATGAAAATTTTTATATATGAGAGATAATTACCTCTACATTTATATATATTTTAAGTTACTGAAAAATATAAAGATTTCACCAGAAACCTTGAGATTTTAAAATAAGAACGTTTTCAAAATGAGTGAGCTGAAGATAAATGTACTTGTAGAGCATTTTTTAAATAATATTCTTATCTAAAAATGTGTACTAGGTACTTATTTTATTATATTTATAAATAAAGCATGGAACACAAACTGTTCTGGAAGTAGACATGAAGTTTACCATTAAGGATATTTTCAAAAATGGATACAGATTGTTTACTTTTTAAAAACTCTCTTTTGAAAATGATAATATCTTTCAAAATCTTCTCATTATATAACATTATATAATGACAAAATATGTGCAAAGTGTTTTCATTATAAATCATTAAATTCTTAATTATAAAATAGCACATGATTATTATAAAACCTAAGTAGGATCTGTATTGAACACCAATAAAAAATAAATTAAAAAAAATGTTGGTATATTTATGTCTTGCGTGAGTATTATTTTTCTTTTCCACTTAAGACTATATTGTAAGCATTCTCCCAGTCATAAAATGTTTAGTAAAAGGAATTAATGGGCTATTTCCACCATGAATAGAGTCAGGAAATTAAGAGGAGTCTCATTAGAAAAGAAAAGAATTATAGCCTGGCATTGTGGTGTTGGCAATATTCCCTTCAGTCAATTCATGAGATCTCAGTGTTTATATATCTCTTGTTCTTTTTTCACCCTATGGTCCCATAAAGAAATGGAATTATCAGCAATGTCCCTAGTGCTTGGAGCAAGACCTATTATTATCAGTATCATAGTCATTGTTTGGTATGTAAGATCATAATGCTTAGATTTTCACATTCTTTTTTCATGTTGAGCTATAAAAGGAAACAATGAATTAGATTCATAGAATATTTCTGGTTGAGTTCCGGGTTAAGTGTTTATTTGCTAAATGGCTATTGAATACGAGATCATTTCTCCTGTACTTGTGGTTTCCTCTATGGTTTGGGGTCATCATAATAAAGATAGTAATGGCATTAGCTTAGTAAAATTTTTATCTCCATTTGATATAAATCCAACCAAGAAACCAAGTTGCACAAGAAGGAAGTTAAAAAATAAACTCAACCCCCTTCCTTCACAAATAGAGTTTTTTCCTAACTCATGATGTCACCTTCCTCACACTTTCCCCAATGCCTGCACACTGCCATCCAGTCAGTGTGCTAAACTCCTTCTTAGACACGAGCCCTTACTATAAAGCCCTTTCTTTACTGTGCATTGTCTGCTGAGTATAAACATATATATGTTTCTTTGCTGGGAGTATGGAAGTCCCTAGGTGGACAGTACCACTGTTCTTTACTTCATGATCAGATGACATAGCTCCCAGTCTTCTGCCGAAACATCTGCCTTCTCTGAGCACAGTTACCAAGGGGCAGGGATTCCTCTTTTTTCTTTTTTTTTTTTTAATCCATCAGAGCTGATGATGGTTGTATTTATTTTTGATGTATTGAGTTTGCAGTAATCTCATTCAAGAGAAGGAAAGCCAGTAGAAATAACCTCAAGATCAATTTTAAATAGTCTAGCTATGTCCTAGAAATCTTTCCCAGTACCCCTATTACACCAACGTATATTAATACTAATGGACCTGTACTTTATCTGATAGCTTAAAGGTACCATTTTTTCTTATATTGATATATAATACTACACATATTCCTTGATAATGTAAATTTGAAACACAACTCAGTAATGACTGTGTTGGTTGGCTTTGTTATTTGGATTTCTATAAGGAGGTTACTCTTTTGGAAATATAAACTCTGGATACTAGCTTACTAGCTGCTATTTCCATTTTCTTCTTCTCTTCACATCCATCCGTCAGTCATCAAACACTGTCAAGTCTACTGTCTCAATATCTTTCTCTACATTCTTCTTTTTACCTCCAGACCCATGCCTTAGTTAAGGACCCGATGATCTCTCCTCTGGCTGCTGTAATATTCTCCTTACAAAGTCCCACTCCTAACATTCCTCCTGTATGCCTGCCTTCTTTCTAGTGTGAATATTGCTCATGACTCCTTGTCATTTACTAGATAAGATTTTATCAATTGCCAGGCCTGCAAGATGCTCCATGATCTGGCTTCTGCTGCTTGTCCAGGTTTCCTCATCTTTGAAGGGCCTGTACCTAGTTAAGTAGCCTGGTACCAGGAAAGTGGGTGCTCATAATGAAGGAGGGAACACCTGACTGAATAAATTTGCACGTTAATTTATTTTAATTATATTACATCTGTGTTCTAATCACTGTTTTCTTTTATTCTCCCAAATACATTCTAGAGAGCTTTTTAAAAATTTATGTACTTACGCTTTATTGTCAAGATATCTAATCATTTGGAAAATGCAATTAGGTTAGTGTCAAATATTTGTTAGAAAAATATCTTCAAAGACAAAAGCTTAGAAACAGTTTTGATTACATAGTGAAAGTTTAGTGAGTTAGAAAAGTAGTTTCTCTTCTTCTTTACAAAAAAAGTGAAAATGTGTATAAGAGAGATGAGTCTTTATGTATTTAAGTTCCAATGTCCTCGTGAAAAATGATTTCTTTTAACAACAGACCATTTGATTAAAGATAAATGTCTTATATGCCCAATTCACGACAGGGAGTTAACTTATGTACTAAGGGGGCATTAGTGATCACTCTGCTACTGTACAAAGATTTACCTTTAGGAAATAGAATCACAGTGAAATAAAGTATGACCAGGCAGGCTTTCATTTACTCCTGGAACTACAAGCCTGTCTTTGCCGCTGTCTTCTTAATTAGCTGGAGCTATTTTCTTCGATTCAGTTGAAAAGAGAATATAAGACTTTGCCAGACAGTGGATCAAACTAACTCTCTACTTTTTAATCAATAGAGGCATTTTGAAAATGTTGACTTTATTTCATATCCCACTAAGACACCAAAGGTATAAAAAGTAGAAAAGGATGAATTAATTACTTTTTCTTTGATCAATTTTAATTATATGTATCATGTGTACTCTGAACCTGATACTAGGCACTCAGGATTTGGCGATGAAGATAATAATACATCTATTTCTTCACAGATCTTAAAGAATTGATAAAATTAGAAGCTAGTGTATTATTGATCATATCTCACATCATAGTACAAAAATATTCAAACTAATTGTTAACTTCTTCCCAATTTTGTTTCTTCGATTGATTTAGTTTCATAAGTCTTCCTTCAATTTTGTTAAAACTCCCTGTTTTCTATTTTATTTTGTGATAGCAAGAGACAAACATATATTTTCCAGGAGTTTTGCATAATTTCTTAATATTTTGCTGAAAAATGTGTGACATTTCACAATGTTTATCAACATAACTGCTAGTTTTATTCTTGTCTTTACTGCAGAAGAAATATTTA
Organism: Canis lupus baileyi; assembly: GCF_048164855.1. NCBI lineage: Eukaryota > Metazoa > Chordata > Mammalia > Carnivora > Canidae > Canis > Canis lupus. The sequence goes on along the minus strand of NC_132844.1, from coordinate 12,916,386 downwards.
GGAGTCTATATTATAATCAAATATAACAGAAGTATTTGTATAAGATATTTCTGAGTATGTTGTAAAGTCATAAGCACAACACTCATTACATTTGTATATGATTGATTTAATGAATAGTAAAAGGACATGGAGTTTGTGGCATGAATAACAGAATGGCACTATATTCCTTCACTTTATATACCAATTAATCTTCCATGATATACTAGGCTGCAAGTTAAATCTGAACATAAATAATTGAGATGACCTAACAACCTCCATTGTTTCATTAACATACAACATTCCATTTAATTGCCTTTACTCATTGACAGATTAAATAATAAGCATTTATCTAAAGCTGATAAAGAGTTGGAATTTCCATTTTAAGTAATTGTTCCCTACATGAAAAATGGCAGTTGCAATGAATCATTTCCTTCATAATCATGCTATTTTTTAGGCCAATTTTTAAATTTTTCACTTGGAAAAAGGAAGGTTGAATCAGGAGACATTTTTACCCCTTCTACCCTCAAGAGCAAAATTTATTTTTAAAGTATTGATCTAAGATCATGCAATAAAAACTTGTAATGGATTAATACATTTCTGTTCACAATTTCCCTCAGCTTCTTATTTTATGTTTAATACCTATATGGTGACAAATAGATATAACCAATCACAGATGATATAAAGGAAGTAAGTACAGGCACCATATAAAGGGAATACAAGGTAGTTATGAAAAGAAGCAATAGATTCTTTTACTAGAGCAGGCACTCAGGTTAGAAGGAGGTTAACAGCAAGTTTGACATATTGTTTACTCTCCTGGATGAGAAGAAAATGGATTGGGATGGATGAGCGAAAAGGTGGAATAAAAATTTTGCATATCAATTAACTGACAATTATAAATATGCAACATTTAATGTATGATAAGTCAGAATACTTAAAGTGAACATGATATGGTGTTTGAAATTAAAAGACAGTAAGAGCATAGAAGCACATAAATAACAAGAAATATTATTCAGTTATAGATTCATAATGAACTACAGAAAAATTCTGGCTAAGAAACATCACAAAAAAAAAAAAAAAAAAGAGAAACATCACACGTTGCTATAAACCATAGTACTTTCTCTTCATTGTGTCTATTCCTAAAATAAAAAGACTAGACCTATTTCTAACATGTACAAGATGTGTTTTTTTGACTGTTTATATTCAGAATAAAATACATAGAGCCAAGCTACATTCTGTATTTGGATAGGGAATGGACTGAAAAGGAGTGATCATTATTATCAAAACTATGTTTTTTGAATTATTCCATTTTATTCATAATTTTAGGGATTTTATTTTTTTATTTTTATAATTTTTGAATTTATTTTTAAAATATCGAAATATAATATCAGATAAAAGATATCTTGTCCTTTATTCAATCTTTAAATTTTTTTTTAAAGCTTATTTATTATCTCTACACCCAACATGGGGTTTGAACTCATAACCTTGAGATTGAGTCATATGCTTTTGTGACTGAGCCACCCAGGCACCCTTTTTTTTATTTTTATTTTTTTAATTTAAAAAATTATTATTATTTTTTATCCCTAGTTTTTATTTTTTTTTAAGATTTTATTTATTTATTCATGACAGACACAGTGAAAGAGAGAGAGAGACAGAGACAGAGACACAGGCAGAGGGAGAAGCAGGCTCCATGCAGAGAGCCCGATGTGGGACTTGATCCCCGGACTCCAGGATCACACCCTGGGCTGAAGGCAGCACTAAACTGCTGAGCTACCAGGGCTGCCACCTAGTTTTTAAATAATAAATAATAACATAAGTTTCCATTTAAATACTTACATTTGTATACAATTTTATGTAAAAACAAATAATATAAAAGTAGGGGTGGGACACCTGGGTGGCTCAGAGGTTTAGTGCCTGCCTTCATTCAGCCCAGGGCATGATCCTGGAGTTCCAGGGTTGAGTCCTGCATCAGGCTCCCTGCATGGAGCCTGCTTCTCCCTCTACTCGTGTCTCTGCCTCTCTCTCTCTGTGTCTCTTATTAATAAATAATAAAAAAAAATCTTAAAAAAAAAAAAAACGGGGATCCCTGGGTGGCGCAGCGGTTTGGCGCCTGCCTTTGGCCCAGGGCGCGATCCTGGAGACCCGGGATCGAATCCCACGTCGGGCTCCCGGTGCATGGAGCCTGCTTCTCCCTCTGCCTGTGTCTCTGCCTCTCTCTCTCTCTCTGTGACTATCATAAATAAATAAAAATTAAAAAAAAAAAAAAAAAAAAACGTAGGGGTATCTGGGTGGCTTAATTGGTTAAGTGTCTGCCTTTGGCTCAGGTCATGATCCCGGTACCCTGGGATCGAGCCCCATCAGGCTCCATCCTCAGGAGGAGTCCCCTTCTCCCTTTCTCCCTGATGGTGCCCTCTTTCACTACCTCTCACTCTCTCAAATAAATAAATAAAATCTTAAAAAAATAAGTATATAATGTTTATTATTTAAATATATTTATATTAATTATAGATACTATTGTGCAAGGTAAGGTATAGACTTATTTATTTACTAGAAAGACAATGTTATTTAATAGGATAATTAGCATTTATAATTTGTGGCCTCAGGACACTAAATATATATAAGATTTGGATAGATTTTTTTTTTAAATTTTATTTATTTATTCATGAGAGACACACACACACAGAGAGAGAGAGGCAGAGACACGGGCAGAGGGAGAAGCAGGTTGCATGCAGAGAGCCCATTGTGGAACTCGACCCCGGGACTCCAGGATCATGCCCTGGGCCAAAGGCAGGCCCTAAACCGCTGAGCCACCCAGGTGTCCCTGGATAGATTTTTTTTATCCAGGGACTATTTATAAAAATATTTCTGTGTAAATATGTAACATATTTAACTGTAGATATGGTTAATTTTGGACTCAGTATGTCTGTCCAATTTTAACAAATTTTCCTTCTTATTATGATTTATAACAAATTTCAGCGTGTTTTGTCATAATTTCAGAATTGTATCTAAAAATTAAGATAGCTAGAAAATATTTCAGATAAATCAAGAACATGTATACAATGAAATTTTTATATGTAATAAATAATAATCCTGAGTTTTTTATGTAAATGTATACAACAGTAGATGTTTTCCTCTTTTTTGTTTTAAAATTACCTACTTTTGCATCTTACCAATGCAGAAACTCTCTTGCTTGTTTGATTCAAAATTATCTGACTCTGGTATTACAAGTAGGAGCATACAGATATATGAAGTGTGAAAGATGAAGTGTGAATATTAAGGGACCTACAATGTAAAATAGCCCTGGAAGTTTGATCCAAACAATGACTTTGTATATGAACTTTGAATCTGGCTCCTAACGTATGTTACCTTCTTGTATTGACAATCTCTGCTATAAAATGACCAAACTGTGAAATGTGTTTAACACTTACTGCATCCTAGTACTATTATTGCCTAATGTCAACATCATAGGGCAGTTATTATTCTCATTTTACAGATGCAGGCACATAGAATAATAGATTATACATAAAGGAAGATCCCTGGAATATGGTCTGGAGCTAATATAAAGGAATCCTTAAGCATCCAGAGGTAAAAGTTAAGCATGATGAATTAGAAACCAGCAAAAAAAAAAAAAAAAAAAAAAAATTTACATTTATTGTTTCTTCTTTAACTTTAATGTATTGGGTTTCACACCAATTTGGGGGTGAGCTGGTGGATAGTTGCCCTACTAAATCCTCCTATTTTCTTCCCAAATAAATTAAACTAATAGAGATCAAAAGCCAGCATCTGAATCCCCTGTTTTCAACCCTTTCCAATGCTATTACTCTGCACAAGTTACTTAAACTCTTTGGGCCTCACTTGTCAAATAGAAATAATAAAAATTAATAATAAATTATAGTGTGTTGTCCTAAAGATTAAAAGGGATAATGAATAACATATAAAAATGTTGGAAACCTACCTGGATTTTTATAATTATAAATTATATTACTGATTCCTCTTAACCTCCTGGTGCCTTACAAATATAGAAAAAATTTGATATGGTGCTTATAATTTAATTAATTTCACCATGGGGGTGCCTGGCTGGTTCAGTTGGTAGAGCATGTGACTCTGGGGCTTGGGGTCATGAGTTTGAGCCCCATGTTGGAGGTAGAGATTATTTAAAAAAATTTTTTCAATTGTATTATTCCAACATAGAAATTCCATAGAAAACTTAGGAAGATTCATACAGAATCTACTTAGTACTTGAATCTGTCTTCTTCAAAAATGTGCTCAATCACAATAATTTGAAATGTGTTATTAAATGACATATCCCTATTGAACAAGTTTTTAAACTTTATTTTTTTTAAGATTTTATTTATTTATTCATGAGAGACACACAGAGAGAGGCAGGGACACAGACAGAAGGAGAAGCAGGCTCCATGCCGGGAGCCCAATGTGGGACTCAATCCTGGGTCTCCAGGATCATGCCCTGAGCCAAAGGTCAACTGCTGAGCTACCCAGGCGTCCCACAAGTTTTTTTGTTTTGTTTTTTAAAGATTGTATTTATTTATTATGACACACACACACACACACACACACACACACAGAGGCAGAGACACAGGCAAAGAGAGAAGCAGACTCCATGCAGGGAGCCTGACGTGGGACTCAATCCCTATGCCCCAGGATCACACCCTGGGCTGAAGGCGGCACTAAACAGCTGAGCCACCCGGGGTGCCTCGTCCCACAAGTTTTTAAATCTTGTTAGAAGTTCACAAAAACTTCCATTTGTATGTGTCATTTATTTCCTCCCAATATCAGTCCCCTTCTTTTTTAGATTAAAAAGATGGCTTGTGACATAGAATTAAAGGTTGGAGTTTTGGGATCCCTGGGTGGCGCAGCGGTTTGGCGCCTGCCTTTGGCCCAGGGCACGATCCTGAAGACTGGGTATCGAGTCCCGCGTCAGGCTCCCGGCATGGAGCCTGCTTCTTCCTCTGCCTGTGTCTCTGCCTCTCTCTCTCTCTCTCTGTGACTATCATAAATAAATAAAAAATAAAAAAAAATAAAAAAATAAAGGTTGGAGTTTTGCTCATTTTTTTTCTATGTCAATTATCAAAAACTGTTAAATCTATTTCTATCTTAGAGTAAGAACTTTGAAAAACAAACAAACAAAAAAGATCTTTGGAATCAGAATCACCTGACTATTGAAATTAAGATCTATTTATTACTTCCTTTATAAACTTCTGTTAGTTACTTAACATCTCTGAGCCTCAGTTACCTCGTCTTTTTTAGTGGAAATAGTAATTCCTACATCAAGTTGTCATTGTGAAGATTAAATATATAACTTTTATACTGCTCAAAGACAGTGTCTGGCACATAGTAAATCCTTGAAAACTGGTATCTATTTACTTCAAGACAAATACCATTTCTACTTAAGTGACACTTCTGTTCAGGGTAAAGTTCATCTTTATCAAAGTCTATGAGATCCCATTTATACAAATATGACAAGTGAATAAACATACAATAAACATACAATTATGTATGCTTAGTAGAACAGGTAGTTGCTTACTCTGATGCACTGGATGAAGTTAAGTGAATGAATGAATCATTGCTAGTTTTACTATCGAATTGTTGATGCTCATTTCATTGCACTGGTACCTAAATAAATACATTTACATTAGAAAGACAATTTTTTAAAAAAGTGTAGCCTATGCAGTATTCTGATAGAAAGTTTAAAAAATGGTCAAATATCTACACTGCTGCACTAATATCCAAGATGTGCTTGGCCAATCATACTCTTTAAATCCACATTAATAAATCAAAAGAATATTTCAGACAAAATGAAATGAAGAGTTTTAAGGTGAATTTGCCTGAAGGATATTAGGAATTCTCTTTCTTTATTATGCAGAGAGGAAATATTATGTTGATCTTTCATTTGCCTTTCTAAAAGCGTTCATAAATATTTTATTCATTAATCTTCAGAATACCCTGTGACCAAATTGAACCAGAAGGGAAAAGCAGTTATTAAACAGACACAGATGTTGAAATGGTACCAAATCAATCCTTCATGAAAAATCCCTGTGTATCGTTACTCATTAATTCGTTCTCCAAATATTTATTGAACACCTATTATATGCAATGTGTGGTATTAGATCATATAGATGATAAGAAAAAATATATATATATTAACACGATGAATTATCAATTTAGTAAGGCAAGTAAAACACAGCCTTAAATAATCAAACACTGACATGTAATAAGGAATACATGTAGAAAATAGTGTGGGTAGATGGGAGTTTACCTACTTCTGGTTTAGGATATAATGGCAACATCACATAAAATCACAGCTTGAAAATGTTATGTGCCCAAATTAACAGAAAAGACATTTCTCTCCCTTTGTAGTTCCCTCACTGGACATAGTAAAAAAAATCCACCATCCTGTAATAAGTTCAAGAAACTTAGAGGCATGATTAGGTTGATCAGGTGAGTTGGTAGGACCACAGGTTCCATGGTAGGATGCTCCACTTAGGCGTAACATATTCCAGCCAGAGAATTCCATAATTGTTACCAGGTTTGAAGCACTCTCGAAAGTGGTACTGCATTCCTAGAACTACTGTCAGACACGGGTTCCTAGTGTTTTTGCTGAAAATGTGGCAGGCAAATGGTCATGCATATGTACCCATGTTTCTGTTGCCTCTGGTGTTAGAGGCTATTTTTGCCAATTGTGCATGTTCTCTCTGATCACTTAGCACCAGGTCTAGGGCTCTAATTCATTCTCAAATTGGTCTTGATCCCCACTGTTCCATCTTTCAGTTATCCAGCTTTTTTTTAATTCAAATTCCATTTGCCAGCATATAGTATAACACTTAGCGCTCATCATGTCATGTGCCCTCCTTAATGCCCATCACTCAGTTACCCCAATCCCCCCCACCTCTCCTTCTAGATTTTTGGTTTACACAACAAACATGCACCTGGGAGCCAGCCCCTAGTGCCATTGTGGCTTATTTGGAGCCCCACATCAGTCCCAGGTGGTTTGCAGACCCAGCTCTTCCCTAGTGCTCTCAGACCTTTTCTAAACTTGCCCTCTCTCAGCTGGAGCATTCTGAATTGGGATCTTGACTGCTATTCTCTAAGGAATTCCTTGACCTTTTTGCAAATTTAGCCACTCACCTCCCACCAATTTCTTTTTTTTTTTTTAAGATTTTATTTATTTATTCATAAGAGACAGAGAGAGAGGCAGAGACACAGGCAGAGAGAGAAGCAAGTTCCATGCAGGGAGCCTGATGTGGGACTCGATCCCAGGACTCCAGGATCATGCCCTGGTCCAAAGGCAGATGCTCAACCACTGAGCCACCCAGGTGTCCATTCCACCAATTTCCAAGCTCCTGGTACTAAGGAGGAAAGAGTGGTCTCTGTAAAACCAAATGCACAGTTGCTTTGGCCACCACAAAGATAGTGCAGAGTTAGCATTCATCTACTTAAAAGAATAAGTAAATGAGGTAATTTTGATGGATCTCTTCAGAGCAAGAAAACCTGTACCAAGATAATTTAATGTTTCTATCTTTCAATATAGAGCTAAATGAATACTAGTAATACTATTATTTTGACTGTGTCACCACGTACTGGGCACATATGCTACAGTGTTATAAGAATTTGACATATGGTGTGATTAGGAAAGGAATTTTGGAGGAGGTAGTGCTTGAGCTGGATCTTGAATGTGAATTCTAACATTAAATAATATTTTGAATAAGACTAAGTGAAGGACACCTGGGTGGCTCAGTTGGTTAAGCGTCTGCCTTCAGCTCAAGTCATGATCCCGGGGTCCTTGGATAGAGCCCTTTGGACTCCCTGCTTAGTGGGGAGCTTGCTTCTCCCTCTCCCTCTGCCCCTCCCCTTGCTTGTGCTCTCTCATTCTCTCTCTCTCGTAAATAAATAAAATCTTCAAAAAAAAAAAAAAAAAAACTAAGTGAGAGCAGAAAGGCCATGTTGAAAGAAGAGAATGGAAAGACATTATTAAATGTTTTAGAATAGGAGAGTGCAATAAAAGTAATATTTACCATTTATTGTGTATCTGCTCTTTACTAACCATTATGCAATTTGTGTCATTATATAAAAATATGTTGTCTTACATTACTTCTGATTATCACAGAAATGCTGCCAGATGACTATTATTTCTCACTTTACAGAAGATGCAACTGAGGCTCAAATATGTTTAGTATGTTGTCCAAGGACATTCAGATCAGAAGGTAGAGCTGAGCTTTACGTCTAGGCCTTTCTAATTTGGTAGCTTGAGCTCTTCTTGCTCCATCCAGCTCCCAGAAAGTCTTGTCTGGTGACAGTGCAGGTACATTAGACTCACTCCAATGGAGGCAGAAAGCTGTAATTCAAGCCTACAGTAATAATGACTGGAAGTAGAGCAGAGAGGGCTCAAAGGAATGATTGAACAGGATGACTTTTTTGAGATGAGAAAGGAGAATGAACAAGAGAGGCCTTTGACCTTTCCAGCTTAGGTAACTGGGAAGACAATGCTTTTAATTAAAACGGGGCCATCTGGAGGAGGAGATGGCTTGGAAAGGGGATGGCGTTGATTATAGACATGTAGGATTTGAGATGCTGATGATACCTTAAAGAAGAGGGATCTGGCAAAAAGCTGGAAGCTGGAATATTGTTCCTCATTGTAGTAATGTCTGTTTCCTTTTCAGAAACAGAAAACATCCCAGATCCGATGGGTGTTATGTTTACATCCCTTCATAGAGAGGGATCAACCCAACCTGTTTGGGCCCTAGACTAAGCAACCCTGAGAGTGAAAAACTTTAGGCCATATTGAATGTTGGTTAAGGAATTATTGCATGTTTTGTTTCTCGGCAGTTGTACTGGAACAGCCTTAGGCTCCACCAAATGTGTCGTGGCTCTTGGGAATATGCCTTGGGGAAAGAGATATTCATTTGAATTCTGGTGCTATCTTTCAAGAAAAATATTACTCCTGATAAATGTTGCCTTTAAAAATCAACTTCTCAGACTGCACTCTCATTTTTAAATATTTATTCCTCCCGACAAATCCTTTAACTTTATCAAAGGGAAAAAGGAGGTGAATACGTGAAAAATTAAAGACAGTGAAAATACCTTTAAAATATGATTTTTTCTAGCCCTTAAGGAAGGTACACATAAATTTAATTGGCAAAAATCATGCATAGGTTCCTAGATTTGAGAATCTGGTAGACTACAATTTCACATTAAGTGAATGTGAAATAATCAAAATAACAATAAGGTGAAACAGATGTTATGCATTTGATCACTGTAAAAAGTATCATAAATATTTTGAATATTTAAAATTATTTAAATTTTATTGTTTGGGTGATACTGTAGAAAATTTGTAAACTAAAAAAAATTGTGGAGGAAAATTAAAATTTTCTATTTATTAATATGATAGGTCAAGAGAATAACAGCTATCATTTTAGGAACTAGTAGAAGCTCTCTTAACCTACCTTCCCTTAACTGATTCATAAGAGTAACCAAAGCTTACTCTCTATCCATTGTTTAAAATAAACTGATTGATGTCCATAGCAGCCTGAGAAATCACTCCTAGCAGCCTACTCTATCAAGTTTCTGTCACATTCTCTCACAGTTAGGTATTCTTAAAAAAAGGTCAGTAATGATTCTTCCAAAACCAGTTTATACTTGTCGTATTTATCAATGACATAATTCAGTTAAATATTGCATAAAATAATGAAATACCAGGGTAAATCAGAATTGTTCCCATGAAAACTAAATTAACTACATTGAAAAACTTGGCAAAGGCAAGCCAACTAGATATTTTTTATATTAGTGTGTGCAAGACAGCTCTAAAAGGTAGATTCTGCAAATAGTTTGCTTTGCAAGTCTCTTTATTCTTCTTTCAACTGAAAGAAGCCAAAGCTGAAAATCATGGCAAATCCATTATGTTTGGGGCTTATGCAAAACGGGAGAGGGATTCTAATCAGCAGACACATGAAAAGAGTCTTGGCTCTACATTAATATATTTAGGGATAGCTTTACAGTTAGATGTTTTACTTTAAAATAAAACTTTTAAAGTATATATGCTTTCACCAACCATCTTAATTAACTGGCCAAATGTTAGCTTTGGTTGTTTTAGAAAAGAGGTCATCCATGCAGTTATTTCTACCATTTTTTTCGTGCCCCGGTACATATTTCATTTGAAATAGGATTGTATGGTATATAATTCGCATGTCGTTTTCTTAAACTAACACTTTAAAAAAAATCTATTTGTAAAAAAAAAAATCTATTTGTTAGGCACTGTTCTTGTCATAGAGATATAGTGGTAAAGATGAAGTTTACCTTCTATTTGGTAACTAGAAGAATAAGTTAAAGAAAACTGGTTAGAATAAGAAGATAGAGTGATTAGGTGTAGGGAAGGCTCTTTAGTGAGACTGTTGCCAGGAGCTGATGTGTGGCTTAGGTCCAAATAATGAGAAATAGTTAGCCATGCAAAGATTTATCAGAACATCTAGGCAGAAGGAAGAAGTGCAAAACTCCCTGAAATGGAAACAGGCAAGTTGAGTCTATCAGTGTGCTAAATAATTTGGAGTAAGAGGGAAAGTGATAGAAGAACAGAGATGTGGTCATGAAATTTAGGTCTTTGAAGGACATGTAAATTTGAATTTCGATCAAAATGCAGTGAAAGCCCTGGAGGGGTTTCACAAATGAGTATTAGACTTAACTGGTCATTGGTTGTTAGGACATTTTATGTCTGTGTCTTTTTATAATAGAACAATATTACTTCAGAAGGAATAGAAAAATCTGTATTGACAGTGTACATATGTTTCAAGTGGTGACAAACCAGGGAAACGTAAGTTTGGTAAATGTATCAAATTGTATGAAAAATAAAACCATTGACAGTTAAAGTAATAATCCACTATTTTAATATGCTACAAATGTGCGACAGTAATCATTTATAATTGCCAGCAAATGACAAAGTTAAATGTGGTAAAAAATATTTTGCATAGCAACTAATTTCTCCATCTGCTTTGATGCTTTTTAAATATTAAATATTGAACATACAGTTCTTTAAACAGCATTGTTTCTATGTCTTTAATGAGTCATTTAAAATAAATTCTTTAAGAAGTACAATGATACAGGATACATCAACAGTGTTAGGAAATATGTAAGGAGACATGCAGAATTCTAATCTTCTTGCTGGTATTGTAATCAATATTTTGCCTTCATCAACATGTACCCACAGGAACACAGCTGGACAGAATATTTTCTGTGATCTTTAGTGGCTCTGTCTTGCCCCATAAATGAGTCAGCTATGAATCAGTGAATGTGCTTCAGGCTTTGATTTTTGTTTTTAGTTCAAAGATGAGCATCATGAGGACACCACCCAGAGAGAGATTTATCATGTTTTGTTTCAGATCTCTTATGGTAAAAACTGAATTTTCTTGCCTTTGTTCTACCAAATACCTTCCATGAATATCGTAATTTAAAAAAAGAAGTCATTTTTAAAAAATATATCAGAGAATATTAGCCAGAACAAGATAAAAGTAAGGTAGGTTTCCCCACCCTTTATTTTTATTTATTTTTATTTTTATTTTTTTCCCCACCTTTTAAAAAAATGTCATACCACCCCAAGAAATGCCTGTTGGCATATTTATTATTCAAAAATTTATTTTCTCATATTGTTGTGTATTTGCAAATATCTTCATATACTATGCAGTACCTTAATTCGTTTTAAATTTTATAATTCAAAATATATCAAGTATAGTGTCTGTTTTGGTCCTCCATGAAGCAAATCCCAAAATGAAATTAGATGTACAATGGATTTATCGGCAGATGTGCCTGTGAAGGATAAAGAAGGAAATTAGAATATGTAGAGTCTTCAGTCCAAGATGCAGCTCTGAAATCTGTGAGAGGACAGAGGGTAGTTAGAATTGGATAGGAAAAGCCTTAGACTGCGATCCAGAAATTCTTAGCTATGTTAAAGGGAATTCCTTAAGCCAGAGCTTCCCACTAAAGAAATTTTGTTTCAGGAGAACTGCCTTGGTTCTACCAAGCCTACTGAGTTCAGTTGTGAACACAGTGGTATGTATGAAGGTGCAGAAACTGGGGGATCCCTGGGTGGCTCAGCGGTTTAGCGCCTGCCTTTGGCCCAGGGCGCGATCCTGGAGTCCTGGGATCGAGTCCCACATCGGGCTCTCGGCATGGAGCCTGCTTCTCCCTCCTCCTGTGTCTCTGCCTCTCTCTCTCTGTGTCTAAAATCAATCAATCAATCAATCAATCAATCAATCTATCTTGAAGGTGCAGAAACTGGAGGCTATTAATCAGCTGAATGCCCTGTAGCAGTTTGTCTTGAAGGATGATTCAAGGAGTAAGGCATCTCTATGGCCATCACCATGCATATTCTGGGCCTTTTAGTGGAGTGATTGTCAAGAGATAGAGATTTCCTTTCTTAGTTTCCTTAGTTTATAATGCTCATCCTTAACTCACCAGGTAGTATAAATGTTATCAGGTGAGAAAAAGAGGAGGGACTGTATAGCTACATCATGGGCTCTGGATTAAAAAAACAATAAAAACAGCATAACAATCAATCTCAAAACATGCGTCCTGCTTCTAGGACAGTATAGGTTTGTATGTGTTTATAAATGAATAAACATGTTTTCGTTTGACACATAATACTATAGAGTATATACTATACATACTATATAGAAGCTAAGTCAAAATTGAAAGAAGGTGATTATATTTCAATGAGAAATGTCTAGTGGTGTCCAACAAAACAGGGAGAAACACTTGGAAGTAAGCATGGAAAATCGTACAGACAACAAAGCACATAGATTTAATAATTAACTGAGAATAGTGATATGACCTATACAATGCATTATATATTTTTAAAGAATTGTGATAGTATACTTCCACTGAAACTAAAATTCTACAGCAGAAGCAGTAAAAAGATCTTCTACTCTGAGCTCTGAAGGTTGCTCAACTTACTTTATTAATTAATAAATCGTAATTTAGTCTTTGACTATAAAATCTTTGATTCACAAAATTAATCACAAAGGATGTTGGACTTTTCAGTATTTCTAGATAATAGTTTATTGTAGTTATTTTAAAATTAATTATTACTGTATAATAATATGACTTTTAAAACTCAATTATAGAGAATAGTGAGTGTTGGCCATATGTCAGGCATTGTCCTGGGTAATGTTGATACATGGGGCAAGCCAGTCAGGTCTTCTCCCTCCTGATAGAGAAGTTAAAATTTCATTCATTCACATCTGAAGCAGACCTGCCTATAAGTTTTTTTTTTTTCTACTTTGTTTTATAAAAGGATGTAAGCAACCATTCTCCAGCTCTGTAGGAAAATCCTCTAAAATTGAAGAAGGAAAATTTCCATTAAGCAAATATGTAGCTTAGCTCAGGTGTCATCCTCCCAAGCTGAATAACTGGGTTTCACAAGATCGAAGTATTTAAGCTCATGGCTCTCATAGTAACTGGATTGTGAGGTTAAAATCTTATGTTTGTGATTTCTGGCTAGCCTCTTATCTCTTAGCTTCAGGTTTTGGCACAGACCTAGGATGGCAGAGAATCATCTGCTTTGTCTATGGCATAGAAGGCAGAGAGTTCTTGCCATTAATGTTCAGCCTTGCTCTCATAGGAGTTTTGTCTACGATGCTGAAATAAGCAAGAGTTGGTTCTGGACGGGAAAGAGCTTCTTGACAGTGTCAATGCAAGGATGTTCTGGGTTTACCCTTAGCCTCTGGGGATTATTTCAGGAAAGGCAAAAACTTGGACAAAACATTCATCAATGCCACTGTCAGATATAGTTGGTCTCATGTTGATTTGATCAGGATGACATTTACTGTTTTAAGTAAAAGAAGAGCCCACTGATGAGTCTTCATTGTGAAATCTTTTCAAATAGAAAGCATTTAAAATGTCATCTCCTGGGATGCTGAGCCAGTTGCAGAGTGTGAGAGGGAGAAATGAGAGCAGGAGTTTTATAGTCACATGCAACCTGCATTCTAATCCTGGCTTTGCTGCTTACTTGCTTTGTGTCTTTGGAAAGATGACTTGAACCTCTGTTTTCTCATCAATTAAATGGACTTATAAAGTTATACCACAAAAGGTGATCCTGAGGATCAAATGAGACCACATTTATGCATATGTTTTGGAAATGCCTACTGCTAAACATAGGTAAAATGTTTTCATGCTTTCCATTTTAGTTTGAATCAAGAGTTACTGGATTTTGTGATTTAAATGATTTCTTCTTTTTTAAGTAAATCTTCGAGTCTTGTTTAATCTACAGATGAAAAACAAAATAAAAACTGTGATAAATAAAAATTTGTTTGATTGGGGCTTGCTCCAAAAGAGTACTGTCACTGAAGATGGCTCAGAGTCTCTCCCACGGCTCCCTTGCTTTTCCTAATCTTAAGAATTCTTTACTTTCCACATTGGCGCATTATAAACCTGAGGCCTATGTGTTCCAAAAGAGATAAACTGATAACTAATAATCTTGATAAACTATTTTTGCATAGTTGAGATTTGGAAAAAACTACTTAAGCTATAAATGGGCTCTGATCCACCTATTTTTAACTAGGGTGCACTCTGTACGCTACTTAAAAATTGATAGGCATTTTGACAGCTGAGTTGACCCTTCAAAGCAATTCTGGTGACACTTTACCTTCTCTTCCTAATGTTAAACCAGGAAGAAAGGAAATGAGTTTGAGCCATCAGAGATGTAGACCTCAAAGTGAAGGGTCGGCTGTGTTTATGTGAGTGTGAGAGCTCAGGTTAGTTGCGAATAAGGAAGATGATAAAAATATTCCTGATTATAAGGCACTTGTTTCTGCAACAATTACCAAGACTCTGTATCACATAAATCTTTTAATGAAGCTCATTGAATCTTTCTTTATCTATTTCCCCTAACCTAGAAACCAGATTGATATATTGGTAAACCATTAATTTTTATATTTCAGGAGCCCTGCTGCTTTATGTCCTATCTTCCCTTTTATTATACAAGTAAATGATCAGTCTCTGGCATTTGGCTCAAAATATTTCAAGAGAATATTTCTCCTCTCAGGAGATGATTTCCTGTGATGAAATATTGGAGTATTACTACTGTTTTGCTTCCACATCTATTTTGGTGGACTCCTTGTATTCAGGGTTCATCTTGAGTATCACACTTCCTCAGGGAAGTGAATGTCAGAGAATGTCCATCTAATTCGTTGCAGACACACACACACATATACCCCAAGTCACCACCTGCTTTCCTACCCTCACAGTTTTCATTGCTGTTTATGTGTTAATTATCTAATGGCTCTTCTTCCAATGTAAGGTCCATGAAAGTAGAGATCTTGCCAGGCACAGTTACCACTGTAGCCTCTGTCTTTAGAACAAACTCATTTACTAAATGAATAAATGAATGGACTTCAGTTTCATCCGCTGAAAAAATACATATCATAATATTTACTTTATAGGGTTCTTACAATAATTATATGAAACCATGAATGTAAAGTCTATAGTACAGTGCCTAGTAAGTACTCTACACATACTGATTGCTGAGAGAAATGAATACTTACAATATATTTTAAAAGTACCTATCCAGGGGCGCCTGGGTGGCTCAGTCGGTTAAGTATCTAACCCTTGATTTCAGCTCACAGTCTTGATCTTAGGGTTGTGTGTTCAAGTGCCACATTGGGCTCCATGCTGAATGCAAAGCCAACTTAAAAAAATGCCTATCCAGAGGAGGAAAGTTGTAGCACTAGGGTAAAAACATTATTTTATTTTCTGTGGGAGAAATCAGGGAAATTGACATAGAAAGGGAAAGTGTAATTTAAATAAGCGTATTTAGATTCATATCTGATTTCTTTACCTTAGAATAATTGTTGTGAACAACTACCTTGTTTACTCAGACTGTGTCTTGCTCAACTGTGCCACCCACTTGTGGTTTTAGTAATCTTGAAGTTTCTGTTCAGTGGTTGGAACTTTGGTAGTGTGGCTGTGTCAACATCTTCAGATAGCCACCTACCGCTTTGGGGGTGTTACATTTGCAAGGATTCTCTGGAGCAGTAGAAATCACTGAGATAATGAGAAAGGAGTGTCTAAGCAAAATGCAAACCTTTTCTAAGTCAGCTTGTGTGATTTCACCTGTCTATCCCAGTTAACATTTGCTGTGTTTTACATTGTCAACTTAATTGGCTGCTGAATTTTAGAAGATAAACTGTGAATGTTTATGACTAAAATTAGAAAACTTAAAACATCCTTCCAGATAAATTCAGTGTGATGATGAAATTCGCTGACTAGATAGTAAATACATTGCCAAATATATTTTAAAAACCCCACAAAGAATATTTTAAAATCATCCTGAGCTTACATTTTGTCCATCTGTGTCCTAAATTTGGTTCCATAATTTGAGATAAAAAAGTGTAATTTTAATATAAAATTCAGAGAGTAATATTCATGACCATATGCTTATACATGTTTTTTTTTTCTAAATATGTGGTAGTAATATTAACTATTAATAAACTACATGATGCAGTGATTTGCATTAAAAGAGATCATTGAATTTAAATAGCTTTTTCATTACTTACACTTTACTTGAGAAGCCAGTGACTTATATCCAAACACTCTAAAGCAAAGCATCAAGATGAAATTTCTTTAATGCTGAGATGAGAATTTGAATGTCAAAGGACACTATTGACTTACATGTAAGATCAAAAGAGGAAGTGTGTTATGTTAGATAAATCAGAATCAGTAGAGAATTCCCATGTAAGATCTGAACTCACAGTATCATAACTAAAAACATATAGTGGCATTTTCACATATTCTGGGCACACAAACCAGCAAAAACTGGCCAAAATATTACATGATAAAAGCTAGCAAGCAGGACTTTTTTCTCAAAAATACTAGACTGTGGCATTATACTTGACATTTAGAAAAGTCTCTTATAGTAGTTGTTTCTATCAATATTTCTACTGCAATTTGATACTAAAATAATATTTATTTTGCTTTCCAAATTTCCTTCAACTGCTAAAATATGAACTATAAATTATCCCCTAGATAGGTCAAATTAATCACTCCAAATGACTGAGTAAATTTGCAGCCAAGCTGAAATTAGAATTTTCAATCATGATTAGAAACATAATTGAAATTGAATGGAGCCAATCACAGAAAAAATTATATTTAGCTTCTGAACACTTTAAAGTTCTTTTGTTTGGACTCTAGGATTGTAGTTGACTGCTGTCATTTAGAACCTTTGTATTCTATGTGTGGTCCACTGAACAGCAGCATCAGTATCAACATAAAAATACAGAATATCAGGTTGCATTCAGACCTACCAAATCAGAATCTGCCTCTTAACAAGATCCCCAGTGATTTATATGGCTGTTAGAGTTGGAGAAGCAATGATTTAGAACATCACTATATACTTTCTCATTTTTTTCTTACAATAACAGATATACACTACTTACTAAGGTGGACTGCAGTAAAAAATATTAATTTTGTCATAAAATGTCAAATATCCATTAGACTTTCTATATCTATCTGAGGATGAGAAAAGCCAGATTCCCAGGAGTGAGCTATGCAATATGTATTTTATTTTCTGCTAACTAGGTATTGATATTTTGTTACTAGCAAAGATTTAACACTATCTAAATGCTTCATTCAGGTGACAAAGTGTTTGTGGACAATAAAGTATCAGAGCTGAATTTTCACTCTTATCACCATTGAGGGACACAGTATTCTCACAAGCATCCGATGTCGTTTACCTGACCAGAAAATTCCTGCTTAAATGACAGAGCTCAACACCGTACCGTTTAGACCTTATTTATAGTTTCCAATTGGATTTTAGGTATAGGGCTCTTGTCTGTTTTTAGGTATAGGGCTCTTGTCTGTTTAAAATTCACACAAACAGGCATAACAATCAAATGCTCATTTAATCAGAACTCTTTTTCCTCAGATCTTTTATATGCTTCCTCAATAAAAGTAGAGCTCTTCAAGATGAGACCTATCTGTATATTAATATTGGAGCATGTATATAAACTGAAATATACTTCTAAGATGTTTGGTAGAGATTAGGAAAAAAAAAACCCTCCAGTTTTTCCTTTTACAATAGGAACTTGTCACAAAGAATAGAGGGTCAGGAAAGCATGAATGCAGTCTTCTTTGTGAGTGTAGGAGGGAAGGCTGTCAGAAAGAAGATGGCTGTGACTAAAGACCCAGTATCCTTGAGGTTGTGAGATGGTTCATTTTAAAGATAAAGATTATACCAATATTCTACCTAGAGCCATGATGTCTGTCATCAATGGTGATTTGAATATATGAAAAACAACAATAGCCTCCTGACGTTTTCTTCTTTAAATTTTATAATGTGTGAATAGTGTTCCTTACGGATTAATTAAATGGTGCTATTGCTTTCCTAAAAACTCAGAATGGGGAAATTCCCTTCAGATAATTGGATTAGTGGTGTCCCAAGTCAATTAAATACTTTGTTTATAAATAAATAAAGTCTTAATATGAGTTCCATGTAACAAAATAAGTAGATGTTAAGAAAGATATTTGTCAAAGGAAAGACTCACAGTGAGCTTTATCATCCTCTAGAATGAGGTCTATTAAGCTATGAAGAAATGCATTGAGAGATAATGACCAATCAGTTTCTTTTCACTGTAGCTATTTTGACATTTCCAACCCAGCTACTCTTTAGTTGAAGTCTGCGTGACGAGCAACTATTTCTTGCTAGCTTTTGATTAAACTGGTGTTTAATCTCTTTGATCAATCAAGACATTTAAATTTTTTTTCTAATGACTATGATTAGAAATAAGCAAATATGGCTATATTTGTGACAGAGAAACTTAAACTTTCTATTCTTTATCTTTTGAAATGTCTCTTCATTTTGAAGCAAAAACAACCTCGCTGTTCTTTGTTTCCTTGTCGTCTACTCTCTAAAAAGTTAAAATGGGATAACTATAGTATCCTAAAACCCTAAACTTGACTTAGAATTGCTTTCTTTCCTTCATATTACATTAAGTTAAAATTAGAAAGCCTTTTTTATTTAAGGTGTCAGATGAAGTTTATTGCTTTCAAAATAAGCTTTCTTCTTAGTGAAATTAATTCCTCCTTTCTTATATTGAAGCACAAAGAAATATCAATGCATTTTGGAGTAGTATATTCATTTATTGTTTACAGGGGTCATGCAGAATGGAGATAGGTTGCTGGAGCTCTCCTCCTGAGCTGGTAAAACACTTTAGTATTATCCATTTATAGAAAGTGTTTCTCTTAACTGTAGGAAGATTCTTTTTTCATATGAGGAGAATCAAAATGATCATACCTCCAAACTTAAAATTTCACTCATACCTGCAAAAATAAAATTTAAATTAATTACCAAATCAATTTTACAGTAACTATTGGAAACACTTTCCACAAGATTTGTATGGTCTGTTCTGATGGTTAGTAATGAGAAATGAACATGCTTTTTTTTTTTTTAAGATTTTATTTATTTGTTCATGGGAGACACACACAGACAGAGATGCAGAGACACAGGCAGAGGGACAAGCAGGCTCCATGCAGGGAGCCTGATGTGGGACTCGATCCAGGGTTTCCAAGAGCACACCCTGGGCTGCAGGCGGCGCTAAACTGCTGCGCCACCGGGGCTGCCCCTGAACATGCTTTTTGATGCCTTGACTCCCATGCTTTTAATAAATTGATGTATCTTAATCTGTGTCTGTTTCTCTAAGAAAAGGGTTTGATTAATAATTCAAAAATCTTAAAAAAATAATTCAACAAAAATTAATTTTTGAGTTAAAAATTTGGCTATAATACTTTATTCTAGAGAAATTCTTTCAAAAATTCTATTTTGACATTAACTTTTTAAAATGTTAATGTTTTCTCTTGAATTACCCATTTGGGTTTTTCTCTTTGGAGACTCTTTAGAGATGATCACACATACATGCTCATTTGTTTTTCATATGGTAGCTTTTGTCAAGTTTAAGTTTTATACAATATCTAATTTCACCTTTAACACTTGTTAGTTCTTCTGTTCTGTCTCAAGTCCTTCTTTGCTGCCATTTTTTTTAAATCTCTAATGTGGTTTCATCTCCACTTAAAATTCTTTTGTTTTTCTTTAAATATTTTATTTATTTATTCATGAAAGACACAGAGAGAGAGAGAGACAGAGAGAGAGAGAGAGAGAGAGGCAGAGACACAGGCAGAGAGAGAAGCAGGCTCCATGCAGGGAGCCCAATATGGGATTCCGGGATCATGTCCTGAACTAAAGGTAGATGCTCAACCACTGAGCCACCCAGTCATCCCTCCACTTAAAATTCTTAAAAATGATTGTAACTTTGGGCCACCTGTGTGGCTCAGTTGGTTAAGTGTCAGCCTCCAGCTCATGATTTCAGGGTCTGGGGATGGAGCTCCCACATTGGGCTCCCTGCTCAGTGAAGAGTCTGCTTCTCCCTCTGTCTCCATGCTCTCTCTCAAATTAACAAAATAATCATAAAAAAAAAAAAGATTGCAAATTTGACTTCTAAATCGGAAGAATTGATTTTAAAATAATCTATGATATAAAGCATAAAGCAAACAAATTATTATAATATTAAACACTCTAAGGTAATTTGAAGTGTTGCCCAAGTCTAAATAACAATTAAAATGTAAAAAGAAAATTTGGGCAGCCCCGGTGGCTCAGAGGTTTAGTGCCACATTCAGCCCAGGGTGTTGTTCTGGAGACCTGGGATCGAGTCCCACATCAGGCTCCCTGCATGGAGCCTGCTTCTCTCTCTGCCTGTGTCTCTGCCTCTCTCTCTCTCTCTCTCGTCTCTCATGAATAAGTAAATAAAATCTTAAAAAAAAAAAAAAAGAATTTCTTTCTTAAATGTAAAAAAAAAATAAAATGTAAAGAAATACATTAATATAAAATGTATAAACTGTGCAACTCTAATATTAAGAGCATACTTTGAATGATCTCAGTATTGACTTTAATATTGCTTACTAAAAAAATGTTCAAATTCACTTCCAGAGTCTAAAAATGAATAATATAAAATGATAAAAATACCACCCATATGAACTTTGTCTGAGATGTTATAGCTGAAAATTAGAAAACTTCATTAAGATTATAAGTTTTGTTTTCAATTTCTGTTCAAGACATCATTGAAAATCTGCATTTTGCTAGATTCTTTGGTAGGCACAGGTTAAATGAAGATGAAATAACATAGTGCATATCCAGATGCCACAGACTAATGAGTAAACACTCCTCTAAACAAATAAATGTTATATAAACTACTAAGTGCTAATGGAAATTGAACACATAATGAGAAGCAGTCTAGAGCATTTGGTCTGCTCTGAAGGAAGCTCTCGCAAAGCTAAAAGGTGGAGAATGGATTCACTGGTAAAAGAGCTCAGGCAGGCTGATGGGGAGCATTTTAGTCAGAGAAACGGATTTCTCCAAAGTCATGGAAATACACAACAATACAGAATATTTAGGAAACTATGAATAGTTTACTCTAGTTTATATCTAGGAATTTAAAGATTAAATCAACATTTTTAATTATACCAAGAGTAAAACATAATCCAAAAACTGCCCATATGAGTTTAAGTTATGTAGGAGGTTTTCCTTTCTTCTTTTCTTCTCTTTCCTTTTTAAAAGTGATCTTCATTAATACCTTTATGAAAGAGAAGTATTTCTAACATAGCTGCCAAACTAGCATGCTTGCAAGTGGAGGAAGGAAGAAGGAAGAAAGCTGAAAAAAACAAAACAAAGCAAAACAAAAAAACAAACAAAAACCTTGAGCCTTAATACCAAATGTGAAACCATTGAAAGGGAATGCTGGTACTTGGTTTTGTGTGTGTGTGTGTGTGTGTGTGTGTGTGTGTGTGTGTTTTCAAAGACTTTAATAATTTGAGAGAGAGGGAGAGCATGAGCAGAAGGAGAAAGAATCTCAAACAGACTTGAGCATGGAGCCCAATATAGAGCTCTATCTCATGACCCTGAGATCATGACCTGAGCTGAAACCAAGAGTTGGATGCTTAACTGCCTGAGCCACCCACACGCCCCCTAGTACTTGGTTTTAATACCAGTTCAGTTCATAAAAGTGCTTTGTGTTCTTAAACAAGTCATATTCTCCTATGTTTTTTAGATATAGAGCAATATTTGACCTAAATAAACAGTGTGTGTTACCGTTCTCACAAAATTGTGTTACTCAAGGGATAAGAATTAATTGTCTTTCCTGGAAATCCTGAAAGAAATTTTGAAATCCTACTGATAGTCCCTCAGTCTGTAGCTCCACCACCATTGCTCCCTTTCCCTGCTTCTCTTTTCCATCCTCATTTTTTTTCCTACTTTTTCTTTCCTATGTCAACTCTTGAATATCAATGGATAAACCTAAGGCTTCATGAATACAGTTTGAAAATTATTTGCCCAGATAATTTCTAATATTCTTTTAGACAGTATTTTTTTTTATAGTTGAATGGCATTTAATTAATAATTGATAGTAGGGGCACCTGAGTGTCTCAGTTAAATGTCCAACTCTTGATCTCAGCTCAGGTCTTGATCTCAAGGTTGTGAGTTTGAGCCCTGTGTTGTGCTCCATGTTGGGTGTAGGGCCTACTTAAAAAAATAATAATAATCAGAGTAGTGAGGAGAAAAGTAACAGAGTAAAGAAATAATTGGGGGGGGGCAGTTGCAATAAAACACAATAGGTTTCAATTAGACATTTCCTCTCTTCAGGGGCAGGATCTAATTAGGAGTAAAGGTATACTATGAAGGAAGAAAGCAATAGCCAGGGAATGTTTTAGAAGTTCTGATGCTCTGATTAGGAAAATCATTAAGATACAATAAAATATGGAACTGAAATAGTAATTATAAATATTTACTCATTGATTCCTTATTATGTTCCAGATATTTTAAATATTTTGGTCTTATTTAAATATCCAACTGCCCCAAGGTAGATACATTAATTCCTCTTTGCAAAGAAAGTGATTCTAGTAAAAGAGGTTAAATAATGGCTTCTTACTGACTCCACTGACAACCAGTTGACAGCCACTCCTCTTGTATTGGGCCCTCATGCAAACTGAACTTAATTCTCACAGCCTATGAAACATTTAAAATAGGCACAGTTATTCCCATTTTATAGCTAAAAAATTGAGATCCCAAAAGGTTAAATTTATTGCTCAATGTGAGGACTTCTGGCTCCTTCCTTCTCCAATGCCCCTTCATCTCCATACTTTACTGCCTCCTTAATCTCCACAGGAATCATTTTCCCCTTTCTATCAGCCTTCAAAAGCTTGTTGATTGCTCTCTAATTATAAATACTTGGAGAAAAGTGTGTAAATTGATATGCAAATGATCTTTTCCCCTTAGCAAATTAGCACTTTACTTCCATCTAATTAAGTAGCTTTGTGGAGGAAATGGATTTTTGAAAGAAGAATGGAAAGTGTTTGGATTTGTTCTAGGGGTGTTTCTGGTTTAGCAAGCCCTGTGAATGAGGTATAGAAAGAGGAGTTGTGAGTGGGAGCAAACAATTGAAGCAGAGAAAAAGGCAAGGGGGTGGCATAAGATGAGGAAATTTAAGTGTAATGGCTGACAGACCTTCACGGCAAAGTAAACCACCTTTCATCTTTCATTCTTTCCTGAATGGTAATGCATTTTTTAAAGTAAAATGAAACTTTAATAATGAGAAAGATCTTGTTTCCTTTCATACTTCTAGTGTTAACATTGACATATTATTCATTGGAAATGGATATATTCAAACTTAAATTACTGACTTCATTAAGGGTTCAGAACTTATAAGACATGTTTTTAATTAAGAAAAAAAATGACTCCTTGAATTATGTTACAAGAAGTTTCCTTAGGAAGAAAGTCAGTTGTTGCAATGAGAATTGCTAAAAGATAAACTGAGGCACATTAAAAATGTTTAAGAGTTCATTGGAGCAGAAATCGATTCTGATTCATTGGACAGCATCCAATCTAGCAGATAGAAAGGAGACCAAAGGAGCTGTACATAAGAAAAGACTTTTATAGGCAGAAGGCCTTGAGAACAAGAAACTTATACTAGGACAAAAAAAAAAAAAAAAGGGGGGGGGGTTGGTTGTTTCAAGATTACTTTATGAGTTGGCATTGTCTCTGAGGGTGATTACCAAACTAGTGCTGATCAGATGATTCCTAACTGACTGGTTTCAGATTCCATTCCTGGAATAGCCAATACTGTAATTTGTAATTAAATCTTGGTATGATGGGGAAGCAACTCTATTTGGGGCCTATCATCTTGTTTTTAGTAGAATTAATGAGATAAATCTCTGCCTTTAGGAATGTTTAGTGGGATTAGAAATAAGGAGGATCCCTGGGTGGCACAGCAGTTTAGTGCCTGCCTTTGGCCCAGGGCGCGATCCTGGAGACCCGGGATGGAATCCCACGTCGGGTTCCCGGTGCATGGAGCCTGCTTCTCCCTCTGCCTATGTCTCTGCCTCTCTCTCTCTCTCTGTGACTATCATAAATTAAAAAAAAAAAAAAAAATTAAAAAAAAAAGAAATAAGGAGAGTGTGTGTGTACTTTCTTCTGAGATAGAACTGAAGCAGTTGCCTAATGTTATCTTCAATACTTGATACTGAAAAGTACTTAAGCTTGCATGTAGTGAATGTGTAAGAATATGAATAAATTGTACCAATTTAAATTTATCATTGAAACTAAGGCAATTGATATTCATAATAATATACTGTATCCATGATAATCCTCCAAAATTGATCTTAGTAAAGATCAATTTGAATTTAGTAAAATGTATGTATTTGGTGGAGAGAGCCTTTATTTAGTCTTTGTTAAACTGTGCTACCCAAGTTCATAAATAGCTGGTTTCTATAAATCACATAATGTCATATTAAATTATATTAGCCATTTTTCTTAATAGTGAAAACATATTTATTAATAAAATATTATTTACCCTCCTGCCCATGTTGATTTACCAGGTATTATTATCTTATCTATTTAAGATAGATTATTATTATATCTATCTTATTTTTGATTCACAAATATCTGCTATTTTATTTATTAAATTATTATTGATTCACAATATCTGCTATTTTATTTATTAAAATAGAATTAAAATGGCACACTGTTATTAACTGAGTACCCTAACAAGACTCAACTCTGCTATTGGCAAATTCACTTATCTTATTTTAGGTGCCCTACAAGAAAAATGAAGAGAAATCGCATCTGCTATTTTCTGGAAGATTATAATATACTAGGGGAGGGAGAAGATGTTACCAAACAACTAGGAAACAGTTGAGTGTCAGGTGCATGATTACAATAGGAATTAGAAGAACCATTTTATTATAAACATTTTTATGGATAATAGTGACAAATATCATACATCAGAGAAAAAAGGTCAGACATCCAGGTCTTAATTTGGATATAAAAAAGTCTTTTTACTATTACTGAATACTGATATTCCAAGAACAATTGAAAATATACAAGTACTACAAATTATGCTACAAGGTTTTTAGGAAGAAAGAAAGAAGATTATGTAGTTTGTATCCCCAGCTGTGGCCATTCCTCCCTTATTTAGGATGTGACTCTCTTATTGTATTGTGAAAAATCCTTGTGAGACCATGCTGCCAATACGGAGAGGACTGTACTCTTGTAATAGGAACAGGGCCTTTGAGATTATGTAATTTATCACTTTTGCTTTTAGGTGAAGACACTGAGGCCCAGAGAGGTTAGTTTAGTTTATTCTGTTGTAGTGCTTCTTAGAAGTGGAGATTTTATACTGAATCTAATATGTGATCCTCACCCAAGGGAGGGTTTTCAATGCTGGCATACTGTGTTCATGCTCTGAATATAGTCCTCACTTTATTATATAACTTGCCCAATAACTCAGTCCTATCTCTGACAAAAATACAAATTGATGAGAATTTCTGCAGTTATTAAGCATGCAAAATATAAGCCTCACACTCTGTAAAGCACATATTTCCCTCAATGTTTGCATTTCCTGTCTCTCAAATTTGTGATTTTTCTCACTCTATTTCCCAAGAACAATATATACGAAATATTCTTATTTTAATATATTTTAAAGAAGCCGTATAAATGTATTTTCTGAAATGTGCAACATACTGCAAAGGCTTTCTTTTCATGACTATATAATTGTCCTAAGTGTTTTTAATTTGTTGCATGACAGATTCTCTGAATCAAATAACAGCTGTTTGGGGAAAGAATCAAGCACATTCTCTCCAGGCCCAATGGTTGCTTTTTTGCTTTTCATTTCATCTCACCATTAACTTATACAGCAGCTAGAGCAAAATATACTTTCACTGCTAGCCAAACATATACACGACCTAGTGGTAATATTTGATTTTAGATTATTTACTTATGTCTGTGTATGTGTTACAACAAGGTACTGACACCCAATACGAGAAAGAAAAAAGGGAGAAATTATGTAACTGGGAACCATCAAATAGGCCTAGATTGAAAAATGAGCCCCCAATAGGCTGGGATAGAATAACATTAAATCTTTGGAGTTCAGAGGGCAGTTAGATGTACTAATGGCAGTGCTTTGCTGAGAAAGCACATATTTTAGTTGGAATTCTTGTGTGGAGGTGATTGCACATTACGGTATGAATAACTGTACTAAATGCATGTAGGTACTGTGCCAACATAGGTGGCGATTAAGGCCTCCTTTACCAGATAACAGCTCACTGGAGGAAGGTAATAGTGGTAAAGCAAAACCTGGAAACAGATGATTTCCCATTTAATAGTCCATTGACTCTACTCCTAGAGCCACTGTGGTGATGGCATCACTCTTTATTTTCATTTCACAAAGAAGCAAAAGTTGTGATATTTTTGAGCTCATACATTTTCCAAAATAGAGAAAAAGGGAGGAAGAACCCTTAGATGCAATTAATTCAATTATTCAGGGATCCCTGGGTGGCTCAGCAGTTTAGCGCCTGCCTTTGGCCCAGGGTGTGATCCTGGAGTCCTGGGATCGAGTCCCACATCGGGCTCCCTGCATGGAACCTGCTTCTCCCTCTGTCTGTGTCTCTGCCTCTCTCTTTCTCTCTCAAGAATAAATAAAATCTTTTAAAAAAAACTCCCCTTTCTTAAAAAAAATTCAATTATTCATTTTAGAAAAAATGTTTTTATTTTTATTGAATATTCATGGTAGCTCAGAATAAGTTTTTTTTTTTTTTTTTTTTTGCTTTCTCTTCCCCACCCCCCACCCCCACCTGGGTCATTCATCTTCTATGGAGCTATAGCAGAATTTTTTTAAAAATATGTTTATTTATTTATTCATGGAAGACACAGAGGGAGAGACAGAGACACAGGCAGAGAGAGAAGCAGGCTCCCTGTGGGGACCCTGATGGAGGATTCGATTCCAAGACCCTGGGATCACGACCTGAGCCGAAGGCAGATGCTCAACCACCGAGCCACCCAAGTGTTCCATTATAGCAGATTTCAGAAAAGGGTATTGTATCTTGAATGTGAGAGTCTCAGCCCAGTACCCTCAAAGAGTTGGTGTTTTGTCAACTCAGACTGCTATTTGCATATTAAATAACTAATGAATTTTTACTATTGAAAGCATTTTTGTATTAATTATTTTTCTCTTTCTTATGTTCTATATTCTCATAGTAAGTCAGTTAAATATACCTCAATATCTTATTAGTTCATCATTTGTTTAAGCATAAAAATTAATTTGTCTTCACTTAAATATTCTACTCAACTAACAGAATTTTGCTTAACTTAGATTTAAATTGAAATATACATTTGGCATTATCTATTAATAATTCTTAGTGTTTCTGCCCTAGGTCTTGAAAGTATTGGGACATTATTTTGTGTTTTTCCCACTAAAACATTCTAGACTCTTCATCTTTGTTTATTTACTAATATCATGTTTATCATAGGACATATATTTTTGTGTACTTCTGATAATAATCAGACAAGTAATGATTCAGTCACCTAAGATTTGCTTAGATATGGAAATGTCAGTCTTCAAATAGCCTTACAGTAAAACAAATTTAAAAGAGCCTGGAAAGAAAAAAAAAGTTTGAGTTGAACTCATTTTATCTATACACGAGTAAAAAATATAATAAAATTAAAAACTGTACTTTCTTTTATTTTAAGATTTTGTTTATTTTAGAGAGAGAGTGAACAGAGGGAGGGACAGAGGGAAAGAAAGAATCTCAAGCAGACTCCCTGCTGTGTGCAGTGCCCAACACAGGGCTTGATCTCGTGACCCTAAGATCATGACATGGGCCCAAATGAAGAGTTGGTTGCTTAACTGACTGAGCTACCTCATTGCCCATCAAAACTGTACTTTCATCTTTACTTTGCTGCTGGATGAAATCGTTATATTAGGAATTATTTTTATAAATTTATGCAATGCTATATGTCAGTTACATCCCAATAAAACTGAAAAAAAATTAAAAAGAATTATTGTCAGATAATAGTATAAAACCTTTAGGGCCAGAATCTTAGCATTTGTATTTCTTGTATCAGAGATGAATTATTTTCACATCTAGGTTCCTTCACTGTAAAGGTACTACACATGCCAGGACTTAAGAAATTAATCATAAGCAATCTTGTAATTTCTCAGTTCACTTGTAAAATAGAATAGTTGTAATTAACCTTTTGAATAAGGTGCGCCCATTTGTTTATTTCTCAGGATGAGGAATTTTTTAAAAAGATTTTATTTATTTATTTGATAGAGAAAGAGAGTGAAGAAGAGACAGAGAATGAGCAGTAGGTGAGAGGCAGAGGGAGAAGCAGACTGTCTGCTGAGCAGGGAGCCCAATGTGGGGCTCGATTCCAGGACCCTAGGGATCACAATCTGAGCTGAAGGCAGACATTTAACCAATTAAGTCACCCAGGCACCCCCAGGATGAGACATTTTTAATAATGTCATTCCTTAAATCAGGTAACTTCTTTTAATTTATAGATATTCAGGACAATTTAGTTTATTGATATTGCCTTCTTTTTCTTTGCTATCAGAACATGTGAATGTCCCATTTTCTATTCTATTCTATTCTATTCTATTCTATTCTATTCTATTCTATATATTATATTATATTATATTATATTATATTATATTATATTATATTATATTATATTATGAAAGAGAGAGACAGAGACAGAGAGAGAGAAAGGAAGGGGAAAGGGAGAGGGAGAGAGAGAATCCCAAGCAGGCTTCAGACCCAGCATGGAGTC
Source organism: Canis lupus baileyi (assembly GCF_048164855.1). Taxonomy (NCBI): domain Eukaryota; kingdom Metazoa; phylum Chordata; class Mammalia; order Carnivora; family Canidae; genus Canis; species Canis lupus. Next base: position 12,887,267 of record NC_132844.1, on the reverse strand, counting down.
GGATGCAGGGCTCTATCTATCATGCTGAGATCATGACCTGAACCGAAATCAAGAGTCCGACATTCAATTGAGGTACTTAGGTGCCCCCCTTTTATCTATTTTAAAAGGCAGGTTTCATAGCAATGACTTACATAGAAATAAACTGTTAATATTTGCTAATTTTTTGCATATTCTCCTTTATTCAATGTTATTGTACATTTTAGTTTTCTGTTTCATCTCTTTTTAAAATTTTACTTCTTTGCTCTGGTCTTTCCATTGTTTGCATTGCATGCCTTTAACTTTTCATAACACACTATGGAACTCTGGCATTTTTATATGCAACATGTATATTGTCAAATACACAACATGCATATATCATCTATTTTACTAGTCTTAAATTATTTCCAAATTCCAATATGATGATGCATATTTCTCAAGGAATTCAGTATCTTTACTTGCTCTCTGTATTTACATTTTCACAAAAATTTAGTCTGTGTAAACTCTAAAAATATTTTAAACCACAGTATATTAAGCCTCAGGAGGGTCAGTAATGTTTCTACTTTATCAAAAGCACAAGTAATGAGGATCAAATATAGTGCTGTTGTATTGCTATTATTATTTGCATCCACATCTTAGTTATTTCTAAAAAATATATAGTCATTATTTTTTAAATAAAAAAAATTATAGTATGAGAAGATTAGTGACTATCTCAAGATTTTACTGGTTCTTGCAGAACTAGTCTAGAACCTATATCTATGTATCTTTCTGAAAGATAATACATTTTATTTTATTTTTTTAAGATAATACATTTTAAATACAACTTTTGCGATTCAACTTTATAGTGCTACATTTGAAATGTACTAATGCTCGCTGTTTTTTCCTTCTTTTTACTTTCAGATTCAAGTACAATCTATGTATTTGACTCTACATAATCTCTTGTCCTTATGTTTTCTTATATGTCTTTCACCATTTTTATTACTGATGAAATTGTATATTATAAAGTGAGTAGATCTGATAACTCATGCCACTAGAATGTACACATGATGTTAATGAGTACAAGTCCAGTGATTCAAACTCCATTTTTTGTTCCAGTTTATTGGATTTCACCTTCTCCTTGGCCAGATGGATGATATGCATGGTGGAATGGATGCCAACTATAAAGCAACTTTTGGAATTGGTCATTGCTAGGCAAATTGAGGACCAAAGGAATGAGATGCTGTTGAATGTGAAAGGAGGGAAAACTCCTAATTCCTAGTTCAAGGAAATAAGTAGGGTGGTGGCATCAGTCAGCGACCAAGAAAATCTGAGTCCAAAGTTGACAGGATAGAACAAACAGATAAGATATGGGAGCTAGTTATTTAAGATCAATATAGAATAATTTTGGGGAGAGGCAGTTGTTTTTACTGGCAACTCTTCTTTTAAGGAATCAGGGCTTTTTTCTCAGGGTTACATACAATTTGCCCATTTTAAAAACATTGTCTTCAAAAACTGCATTCTGATACAAACACCTTACAGAAAGATATACTTGGTCATGTCTGAATATAGGTAAGACAAAGAATGGATAAGTAGTTAACTCCATAGCTACTTAAAAACAAACAAATGGAGGTGCTACTTTGAATGGGTCAGTAGTGTTATCTCAAATTTGAAGGGTAACGAGATAGCCAAGATTGAAAAAGAAATGACTCATGTTTAACATTTATCTTTTTCTTTACAAGTCTATTGTTTCACAGAAACTAACTCTATAAACTGCAAAAGTGAAATTTTCACATACACACGAATAAGGGAAAGTGTTTATCATTCTGTTCTAGACATAATAGAACTCAACTGTGAGTCATATCGGCAAAGTGACAAAATTTTCCACTGTAGCATCTAAGATAGAAAATTATTTTAGAAATCTCAAAAATAAGAATAGGTTGCAAAATGCCAAGCAACATTTTTTTTTTGAGTAAGCCAATTACTAGAAACTTGAGAATATATTCATCTTGCAAATATCTTGCAAGTGCCTGCCTCTGGTTGCAGATACATTTTGTACCACACTGGATATCTATAATTATAAGATCATAATCTGAGATTTGAATGAAACCTTAGTGATCAATTGGTGTGACCCCTTCTTTTTACAGTAGAGGAATCTAACCACTAAAGCATTTAAGTGAATAAATAATAAGTGAAGTCCGATGAAACATGAAAGAAATTCAACAGTCCTTATTGAATTGTATAATATTCCCTTAATATTATAAATAGCTCTTATTATTATTATTATATAATAAGTAGACATAACTTTAAAATATGACATCACTGTTGGGCAACAAAGAGAGCTAAGTAGATAAGTTAGATTTCTCCATTTCTAACTGAATTTAATATCTTATGGAGGAAATTTCCACAAATGATTTTAATATATATTATTATAAAGCCTCTCTCCTTTAACTCTTCTTGCTGTCATTTTCTCATTTTATGTTGTATAGAGTTGCTAAATGTGTCTATACCACCACTGATATATTAAAAATACTTTCTAACGTTATCTCTCCTCTTTCAACATTATTCATTTTAATTATTATTATTACTTTGCCCAATTGTGTGTATATGTATGAGAATTGAGTGAATCTGTCACATTTTAAGTAAATCTTTGATTTAAAATATTATTATTTTTTTTTTTTTTTATAATTTTATTTATTCATTCATGAGAGACACACACACACACACACAGAGGCAGAGGGAGAAACAGGCTCCACGCAGGGAGCCTGACGCGGGACTCGATCCCGGCTCTCCAGGATCACACCCCGGGCTTCAGGCGGCGCTACACCGCTGCGCCACCGGGGCCTCTGAATATACCCCAGAAAACTTGGTACGATTTGAGGAGAGTGAGGACAAAATTAAAAGGAGGAAACCAAATAGGTTAAAACTGGGAAAAAGTGAATAATCAGTAAATGTTCACATTAACATTAATACCATAAATTGGCTTCCAAAAGACTTTTCTAAATTACATTTCAACTACCTGCATCATTTATTTGTAATTTTCTAAGGACATGGTCATTATTGACTTAACATAATTTAGTCTCAACCTTTTAAAAATAGAAATGACTATGATATTATTTTCTGTTAAATTAACAGTTTAATTCCACTAATTGTTTCAGGCTTAAATGCTTGGAAAGAACTTACAGCAATCATGAAGATCATTAGCATGTCTGTTGCAAAAACTCATTTACAATACTTTGGTTCTCTTGAGAAATACCAGGACTGAGCCAATGTCAACCCTGAGAAAACTGGAACAGCTTAAATGCAGTTCTAGGATCATTTAGTACTTAAATATGTTCTAGGGATGGGAGAATCAATGCCATATTTAATGAGTTTTAGGATGGTATTCAGTAGAGAAAATATTCCTACCATTGGAAGATCACGTTCCCACTGAAGTTGAGAATGTTTGGTCTTTTAAAAAGAAAAAATATATATTGAAGGCATATGTGCTCTTCAGGTAGTTTAGTAGCTGTTGTTCTGTTTACATTGTCTTGACTTTATATTAACCCTCAGTGAAGTTGTACAGTGGCCATATTTATTCTGCTGTGTCCTGGACATTCCTGGGTGTCAGAAAATAATAGTTAACGTGTCCTCCTTCCACACTTTCAAAAATGCTTCAGCTTGGATAAAAAATTATATGGTCATTTTTATCTTAGGTACAGTCTTTTTTTTCTGACATGTAGTCAGAATGGATTTATTGGGCACGTAAAATGTGCATGGGAGCATATGGCTAGGTGAGAAGGCATTAATGAAAGATGATCAAATCATGATTCCTGTTTTTAGAAATTGGTACCTAGTTGGAGAAAGAGGAAACATTTTAAATGGTTAAGACAAACCTAATGTAGTGACAGAATAAGTGATATATGACTAATTAGTAACAGAAATCAGGGAAGTGGAAAATTGGGGGGCTAAAAAGATGAGAAGTTTCCCCCCTTCTATTCTGACATTTCCTTATCTCATAGGTATCTCATTTGAGGGATTCCTATAGTTTGGACATGGCTTTTCTGTCTTATCTATTGCTCTCTCTATATATTGGTATCTCCTCCAGCATTAACCTCCATAAACGCTATTTTCACCTTTGTGAATGCAGTGTATTGATAGCTATTTTGAGATGGTAATCCAGGCTTATGGTTTTTCATAGATAACCATTATTCAGATGTTAAATGGCTGCTCTTATACCCAACATATGTGGTCTTTCAAAGTGAACTTATATAGCTATTGATTTGTTTCCTTTTATCTGACCTTTTCCCAAAGCAGGATTTCCCAAAAGAATCACCATTAAGGCTTACTAGATGATGAGACTATAGATGATTTATGTAGTATGATAGGCTGCTTTTTTAATTTATGCAAATTTAAACAAACTTAAAAAAAAAGAATCACCATTAGGAAGAACATTTGAGTGGTTGATTGCCCCATATTTTGAAGGTTGTCTGATTTTAGTTCTGTGGGATTCCATAAATGTTAACCTAGAGTCATCACTATTGTGATTTCTGAAATATTTTCTCTAAATCACAGCTACTGAATCTTAACTGACCTCTGTGGACAATAGACATATTGATTATCTTTTACTTATTTCGATTCAGAAGACATTTTTTCTTCTGTGTTCTATGAGTGAATCTGGGAGAAGATGTAGTATTTTTATGTTATTATATAAATAGTATAATCATAAAAATGACTCAGTGGTTAATTTTGGCTTTAATGCATGTTTACCTTAGCTATACCATTATTTCTTTTCTTTTCTTTTTTAAGATTTTATTTACTTATTCATGAGAGAGGCAGAGATGCAGGCAGAGGGAGGAGAAGCAGGCTCCATGCAGGAGCTCGATCTGGGACTTGATCCCGGAACTCCGGGATCACATCCTGAGCCGAAGGCAGATGCTCAACCGCTGAGCCACCCAGGTGTCCCTATACGATTATTTCTTAAATGTACAATTTTCATCTCCAATATTTATAAAGTCCCCAGTTCTCTGGACATAATTCAAGAGGTCATCAGTTTATACTGGTCACTGACAGTCCAAAGACTGTTTTGAAGTTGATATTTTTGACATGGCACATTGTACTCACCTGATTGTTCCACCCAACAAGAAAAATGAATATTTATTTTATGCATTCTTAAGATAAACATTTGTCTTTGGTTTTCATAATGTAAATCACATGATGATAACACAGCCAGTTTTTATTGAGGTTTATTTGCAGCAATACTTTTGTGAGAATTTGATTAATGAAACTATCTAAATCTTAAAGTCAACCACTCAATTTTAAATACAGCCTTTGGTTTCTCAGGATTTTCAAAACCTCCTAAAGATTGAAAAATGCATTTATATACATAACAACACTAAGACAGGCCTTAGATAATTATTGTAATTTTCTCTTCATAGGAGGATTTGAAGAATAATCCTTGTGTATTGGATAACCTCTTATGCAAACAGTGTCCAGAGAAAAGATCTAATCCTCATTAAAAGTGGTTATGCTTGGTTAGCCTCTATGTTTAATAGAAAATCAAGACTCACTAGTGCAAGATAGTGTCTGTTGATTCAGAAGATTATAGCAGTGATTTTCTAGAAGCCAATGAAAGGTACTAAAACAAATCAATAATCTAACTTGTGCATTTTTTAAATGCTTAAAGAACACTTGAATGCATAATATCCTCATGAATTGGTTATAGTTATGTTTTGATAATAAACTTGTAATTCAGATATGCATACAAGCAGGAATCAACTGTGACAGCAAGTAGCATAAACATTTATAATCACTTGCTTTGATAGGAACCAAACCTCTGACAGTTTAATTGATGACTGCAGTCCTACAAATGAAGATAGGAATTTATATTGGGGAAATTATATCATATATCCAAAGTAGCATATTGTCAAAAATACCAAGTAATGATTGCATGTTGAAAAATGTACATAAAGAGACTATAAAATTATGTGAGTGTTATGTATTTTTAGCATTTTATGTGTACAACTGTCTTCTCTTTGGTTGAATTGTATGTCTTTTACATATTTTAAAAACTGAAAGAATACAGATGGAACACTGAGTTGGTGTTTTGAAATGAAAGCCTGTACTTGTTAATCATTTTATGTTCATAACATTTCCACAACATAGGAACCAAGTCAGAAAAGCAAAGTGATACTAGATTTTGAATTTGTTATGTTTATTGGTCTGCCTGCCACCTTGCCTAGACAGAAACTTACTACCTACTTGAAAGTATCAAGTTATTAATTGTTTTGTTTTTTCAGCATTTTATTTATTTATTCATGGGAGACATAGAGTGAGAGGCAGAAACATACGCAGAGGGAAAAGCAGGCTCCATGTAGGGAGCCCAATGTGGGACTCAATCCCAGGACCCCCAGGATCACGCCCTGAGCCAAAGGCAGATGCTTAACCGCTGAGCCACCCAGGCATACCTCAAGTTAATTGTTAACAATATTGCCCTAAAGTGTATTTTTGCTCTTTTTTTCACTTTTTACATTTTATATTAAATATTAAAGATTATCTTGTATATGGTAAAATATAAGCATGATTTTTATCAATTCATTCATATATATACAATTACTTAAATGTTTACTGAACATCAGGCACTAAGCTATATTTAACAAATGAAACATGAATTCTTCCCAAATATGCCTTATTTAACAATATGAGACAACTAATTCTGATTTACATCTCTTTATGTTACATAGATACACAGAAATAGGCAACCCTTTGGGGGAAAATATCAGAGAAAAATGAATATTACTTCATATTTCAAGTAATACTGTCCTGAATGATGCAAGGCTAGTAGAAAAAAGAACAGGATATTTGATTTGAGAATGTATTTTAAAGAATAAAGCCTTATACAGGTATGTCTGATGTTCTTGGAGTGCATGAAAACCTCACCAAGAAAGTGAATCAGGGAAGATACGTGCGGGTGGCCTGGCTTGGCTCTCCTTTGTGGCTGGTCCCGCTTCCACATAGCTCTCCTGGTTTTGTTCACCAAACTGGTACGCGATAGGCACATTACTTGTTGCATGCTGTCTTTCAACTTTTTATCTTTTAATGATTTGCTGGTTGATTTCTACTTTTCCTGGGAAGAAAAGGAAACTATTTGAAATCTTGGTTTTAGAGCTATTCCTTGTGACTGTGCTATAATGAGGGGCCAGTCCGTTTCCCATTGAGCTGTGCACAGAATACAAAATACACATCACCAGAGAGGAGATGAGAGTGTGAAGTGAGATGGAAGGTTAGGGAAAGGTCCTGTGGCTCCACCTCTAGAGATGAGGGCTTAAAAATGTAAAGCAAAGTTATAGCCTATAGAGAGTTGAGAGTTATCTATGTACACATGAAGTGTGTGTGTGTGTGTGTGTATTTTAGAGGTTAAGAACTGTACACAAGTTAATAGCTAAAGCAGAAATGATAAAATGTGCAGATGGTTGTGAATAAATTACCAAATGGTACTTGCCCAAACGCAGTAACATTAGGTTTAAAAATAATTCCAATAAATTATTTTGTTGAGGTAATAAAAAGCTGAAAACCAAAGATATTTGAAAATAATTGGATTAGCTTATCACAGGCATAGCAGATATGAGTTAAATGATGTGAGTCAGATAACTGTCATCAGCTAATAGTAATAGATCAGCCTATTGAATACATACTATGTAATAGATATAATATGCCCCTTATTTCACTGAATTATATAAACAACTCCACATTGTAAGTATTTGCATTTGCATTTAATACATGAGGAAATGGATTGAGAAGGTAAAACAGCTTACCAGAATCACACAGTGAAGTGGCACAGGGAAGATCTGCATCCACATTTCTGACCGGGAGTTATTTTAAAAAAGACAATGAAATTAAGTTAATTAATTAGAGTGGTTGAGAGTATAGGGCTTTAAAGAAAGCCAGACCTGGGTTTAAATTTTTACTACCACCGGTAGGTAGTAGCTGTGTGGACTTGGAGGATTAGTAACCCCAGTGGTACCTGAATTCACTCATTTGTAACATGTGGATAACAGTATATACAGTGAACACTCAATAGTGTTAATATTAAGTTGGATATGTTGCCCTGACTCAGTTATCTATGACAAATACAACTCTTGATATTCATCCAAATATTTTAAGAGCTATTTTACTTGTCTTCAATTGAGAACATCATAACCTATTCGATCTTTTAATTGTGACCCCACACATATAGCCAAGGCTCATAAAATGTGAGATCCCATTGTTACTTGTTTTTATGCAGGTTCCTGTGTTGAAATACATACTTTGTGACTATCAGATAGTAATACTGCTAATGGAATATGGATGCATTAAAAGCAACTCTTTTTGACAACCCTTTATTAATAGCCCGCAATTAAATATATTAAGAAGCCTTGTTTTGCACACTCTTTCAACCACAGAACACCAAAGATGTATATGTTATAATTACAATTATCCTTTCTCTTCATTGTCCTGCTGAGGAATGCACTGTAATTCTGGCAGCCAGACTACAGAGTTGGCTTGCTTTCCTTGGATTGCAGATGTCTAATTGCAGGCAACCATTTCATTTAAAATGGCTCATTAAAGTGGAAACCATTTAGCATCAGTAACATGGATCAGCATCCATGATTATGCATTTAATTAAAGTATGTTTTTCCCCACTTTTCTAATTTTCCTATGGATCTATCTATGCACCTTTCTACACACACACACACACACACACACACACACACTCCCACAGAATTATACAGAGCATTTCTTAGATATTAATTTTATTGCTTTGAAAGAGTTAAAATTCCCTGCCTAATTGTTCCATGGAGTATGCATAGATAGTAATAATTATAAAATTATAGAATTTATCTTAGGAAGAACTGAGGAACCAATTTCCTGCCTTATTGGCTTTTCTAGATGTATTATATTTTACAATAGTAAATGTATTTAAAATACTAATATACTGTTGATTATCATTTCAAAGAATTGAAAAATGGAAATATACCATTTATCAGATCCTGAGTTTACCAATGAATAAAGTAAGATTGTGGAAAGAGAAAACAAAACAACAACAACAACAACAACAAAACAATTCTGATCTTTCTCATGCATAAAAGACCAATCACTGAGGCATAATTTTGAAGTGATGATATGTTCTGTTTTTCACGTTGTAAAAATAGGTTTATCTGACATTTGTTCAATAGTAGGATTCGAAATTTACAGTCATTTTACTTTTAATACAATGATAATGATATTTTAAAAAACATTTGAAGAAGACAGGCATTATCTATATCTTAATTTTACTATCAGCAGTGATGAACTATATGAACAGTAACTGGTTGACTATTGAGTCAATGTTTACATAATTATTTGCAAGTTATTTGTAAGTAGCCTTAGGGTTTTTAGATCCATACATTTTAATAAGTGAAATGTCAAGGCTTCATAACAATAGCTAAAGATAAACTAAGCAATCTTTTATTACCTTCTTTTTCATTTCATTAGAATAAATAAAAAACTGTTTACTTCTGCAGACTCTAGATGTGCAGATGCACTAGATCTTGTCTAAATCTGAAGTAGTGAAACCTTTTCTATTGAGAACTGCTGATCTTTAAAGAGCAGAACAAATCACACAGAACAGAGTCACACAGAAGTGAAACTTATATGTTAAAGTGTATTTAACATGTACATGAGAATGTGATGGAGACTATGTATAAATTAAAAATATATGATATAAAAACTGCTCCAAGTCTCTCTTTTGAGACAGCCCAGAGGTAGCCTTGTGAATCTGAAGTTGGCCCATCTTTTTTGTTTGTTTTTTAAAAGATTTTACTTATTTATTCATGAGAGACACAGAAAGAGAGAGAGGCAGAGACATAGGCAGAGGGAGAAGTAGGCTCCATACAGGACTTGATCCCGGGACTCCAGGTTGATGTCCTGAGCCAAAGACAGAGAGGCTCAACCCCTGAGCCACCCATGGCATCCCAGTCAGTCTATCTCAATGGGAGTCTATTTATATCCTCCCTGAATGTTTAAATTGCATTTTCTCTTCTCCCACAAAGACTACTGAAGTGGAAAAAAAAAAAAAAATGCTTGCAGATGTGCTATTTGCCACCCAACAAAAAAGAGTTGTTATAAAACAATTGTCATTAAATACACTAAGTTGTTCATATGCACAGTTGCCTATGCATATGCACAGTGTACTGGTTGCCTTTTGCCTCATTCTGGGGTTTTTCCTCTCATTCTTCCCCCCAACCCATTTTCTCCCCAGACTCATTCTAATATGAGTCCTAAGCAAGGGAAGAAGCACATGAAAATGAGAGTTGGAAGAGAGAAAAAACAAGAGGGGAGAAGAAAACAGGGCGAGGAACAGCAAGGAAAAGGGAGAAAAACAACTACCCCACAGAGGGGGAAGAGCCACATAAAAAGAAGCAAGGATGAGAAGATCCACCAGAACTTGGGAGAGTGAGATGGGCAGTTCATATTTAATAGTTAAAAGAGTGAGAGAAATAGAGAGGGGGGAAAAAGCAGTTGGAGTCTGAAGTGTTAGTAAACCATGCTTCTCACATACTGCAATTTACTTCACTGTTCTTCTTCAAAGTCTTATGGTATCTTATCACTGCTTTGAAATGCAAAGTAGATGATTGATTACTATTCATAGTTCTTCAACTTTCTTTAGGGGCGGATCTTCAAGTACTTCTATGTGGTTTCAGTCCCAGTAGCTAACAAGTCTTAGAAATTATCCCAGCAGTGAAGAGAGCATTATACATCTTAAGGAAGGAATGGATTTAAACTAACAGTGAAATGTGACTCTTTTATAAATGGCCAATTCCCACCTGAACTCGGTTGCCAAAGGAACTGTTCTGCTTCCTTGGCTTAGTTCTCATCCCTGCCCTCAGTTACTTTATTGCTTTTTTTTTATGAGTGCTGAAAGGGCACTACCAGAAAAATCTCTTTGTATTAAGAGCTTGAGGAAGGAGTGAATGTAAAGCATGCACAAAATCTCTGCCCCAGTTCACTATCATTGGGAAAACAAAGTAGACACAATGATACAACTCATGAATGATCTCAACCACTGTGTAAAAAAAAAAAAAAAAAAACCCAAAAATACGGTGTATATTTCAGAATGAAAAACTGGAGAGACACATGACAAAACATTCACACTTAAGGGTTCTTTTAGGGAGTTTGGCAAAAAAAAAAAAAAAAAAAAAAAAAAAAAAAAAAAAAAAAGAACCTAAATCCATCCTTTATATGAGTTGCAAAATCGATAACGGTGTTTAAATAAAAAGGTAAAAATCACGAGTCTCACACAGATATAAAAATGAACCCGTGTTATACATAGTATTTAACTCCCAAGAGAACCAGTTAGATGTTAAAAAGAGAGGTCGAAGAACAGGTTTATAGACTAGGAATGTAACCAACCCCAAGTCCATCTGCCCAATGTGCAACAAAGCCAATCACTGAGACATCAAGTATGCAGCAAGAAAAGGGTTTGTCCAGAGACAGCCACAATCACCTTGCCTCTCTGAAGGGGGAGAAAGCAGGATTTTATAATCATATCATCATACAATCATTTATTTATTTATTTATTTATTTATTTATTTATTTATTTTAATTTATGATAGTCACACAGAGAGAGAGAGAGAGAGAGAGAGAGGCAGAGACACAGGCAGAGGGAGAAGCAGGCTCCATGCCGGGAGCCTGACGTGGGATTTGATCCTGGGTCTCCAGGATCGCGCCCTGGTCCAAAGGCAGGCACTAAACCGCTGCGCCACCCAGGGATCCCTCATCATACAATCATTGAGATTTCATATATATTGACGAAAAGGGTTGAGAAACTTAACAACTGTTTGAGAGGAAAGATGGAATGTGTGCATGATGCAAAATATACATGTAACATAAATCCCATGTTCACTTTGGGGTGAAGACTTAACACCAGAACTGTGTAAAACTCAGCCTCTGACGTCAGGAGGTTATGTCAGGACAAGAAGAAGGTGCTATGGACATGCTCTGAGAGCCGGGATAAATTGGATGGGGTTCAGATTTGTTATCTCCAGTAAGGCATGCTGGCCTTGCTTTTTCCTAGGCTGGATCCATGTCAGTTGACCTTGAATCCCAGCCTCTGCAGAGACGCCTGGTAGATTGTTAGTAGGGTCAGAAAAGAGACAATAGTAGATTCGGGGGAAATAATTCTCTGGAAAAAAAATGCTTTAAACTTTCTAGTTTTAATCCTATGGCGCACTGTTTCAAGAATATACAAATAGAGGCAAAACTATTTTTTCCACAAAGAAGGAAAGAGAAGTCAAATGGATCCTCTAGAGAAGACAGAATTTGTGTGTTTCTCAGGTACCTACAATGTATGGACTTTTAAATTATTTTTCATAGAATCATGATCTTGGCCTGCCAGTGTCAAGGGTGCTACAGTCAATTACAGTCGATACATAACTTACTTTTGAATTACAAATGTTTGCTCTCACGTAGTAAGATCAAGAACCAAAAGAACCTTAATAATCCTTGTTGCATCATCTGTAAGTGCATAGTGAACAGCATCTCATGAACATTACAAAAGATAGAATCCTTTACTATACAAATTATTGTATTATATAACACATGTTTCTCACACCCATACTTTCCCCCCCTAATGTGATAATTGCTTTGTATTTTGGTTATGCCTTTTATGGGGAACTTAACATTTCATTTATTCTAATCAATTGATCTAGTCTTCTGGGATGATGTATTTTCTTTCTTCTATGGATAAAACAAATTAACCTCCTGTCTGGATCTTTGAAAGAAATGTGTAAAGGTTTGATTAATGGTAGAGTTACAGAATCTGTTTTGAAGTAGAGGAAGTGGTATAATTATTGAGTTAATTAGGCTCTATTTTGAGGAACTATCATTTATTGAGACTGCATTAAATAATTATAATCTAATTTTTTTCATTTTTCTATAGAGAAGATACTTGGTTGTTTTCCCCTGATATTTTATTTTATTTTATTTTATTTTATTTTATTTTATTTATTTCTTTTTAAATTTTTATTTATTTATGATAGTCAGAGAGAGAGAGAGAGAGGCAGAGACACAGGCAGAGGGAGAAGCAGGCTCCATGCACCGGGAGCCCGACGTGGGATTCGATCCCGGATCTCCAGGATCGCACCCTGGGCCAAAGGCAGGCGCCAAACCGCTGCGCCACCCAGGGATCCCCCCCTGATATTTTAAAGACACTGTTAAGTATCCAGTTTCATGTCAATACAACTACACAAATATCACTATTCTATAGTTCAATTCCTTAACTCCAATTCAGATAATACTCTGTGGAATTTTTCCCAAGGCAAAAAAAAAAAAAAAAAAAAAATCACATAGATAATTGCAAATACTCATATTTTGATGGTTTCTGTTTTCATTATCTTTATAATGGGATTCTGATTAGAATATAATAGTTTATGTTTGTATTTAGACAAAATCCAAACACATCTCTTAATTTTTTTTTTTTTTTTTTTTTTTTTAAGAAGTGAAGCAAATCTGAGCATTCACTTCCCTGCTGGAAACCCTTCAGTCACCTGCCTAACTGAGGTGTACCAGGCTCTGCTTCCTCTGGCTTCTGCGGACTCTCATTCCCTATTTTCTCATCCTTTTTTTGCTTTTGTCCTGTAGAAATACTGTCCATCTTCTAGCTGTTAATAGGCTCTGCTCTCACTTAATCTTGGCCCACACTCTTTATTTAGTGAACTACTCATCCTGTGTTTGAACTTTCAAGTTATTTCCTAAGGTCACAACCTCCCTGATGTTTCAATCTAGATCTGTCATCCCAATCATGACATTTTGACTTTCCTTCCTAGTCCTTGCAGCTTGTAATTATATCCACCTATTAGATTACTTGACAGTTCTTCACTCTCTTCATTGGACTATAAACTGCACAGAGAACAGACCCTTTAACTCATCCTCTCACATTTCTATCTTCAGTGCTTAACACCATGAATGCCATATAGTAGGTGCTTAATAAATATTTGTTTAATGAATGAACGTAGTGTTTGACATTGATTCCCTTTCGGAGTATGATATGACAATCAAAATGTCTGTTAGTAATTTCATGTCCAAAGTAATGATGTTACTGTACAAAAGGAAATTGTTGAAAGAGTTATTTTCATTATCCCTTAAGAATATATGGTATTAACTAAAATAACTAGTGATTAGTAATTTTAAAACTCTTATTGACTTGGATAATTGTTTTTAACTATTTTACCAGGTGAATGGTATTTCTGTGGAATAACAAATTTCCAAAGAACTTTCTCTAGAAATCTTTATATTTTTTATACCAAATTATTTTATACCTACTATATCTACAAATTATGTATTCATTTTATATTAAAAATTTCAGTAGCACATTGATCATTTGGAAGAAAATGCTGCTAAAGATTTTAGAAAATGAACAAGATGAGTTTTTAAAGTTATCATTTTTATATAATGGATTAGCTATAGGTATATTTTAAATTTAATATTTAGAAACAAACAAAAATATTTCAAGGGGCTCCTGGGTGGCACAGTCTGTTAAGTGTCAGACTCTTGATTTCAGCTCAGGTCACAATCTCAGGATCAGATCCATCCCTGCTTCTGTGTCCTCGCTCAGTGTGAAGCCTGCTTAAGATTCTTTCTCCCTGGGATCCCTGGGTGGTGCAGCGGTTTGGCGCCTGCCTTTGGCCCAGGGCGCGATCCTGGAAACCCGGGATCGAATCCCACTTTGGGCTCCTGGTGCATGGAGCCTGCTTCTCCCTCTGCCTGTGTCTCTGCCTCTCTCTCTCTCTCTCTCTCTCTCTCTCTCTGTGACTATCATAAATTAAAAAAAAAAAAAAAAAAGATTCTTTCTCCCTTTCCTTCTGCCCTCCCCGTCTTACTTGTGTATGCATGCTTTCTCTCTCTCTCTCTCTCAAATCTTTAAAAAAAAGACATCTCAAATGAGTTGAAATAAATGCAGTGTGGGAGAATTCTATACAGAAGCACCATGGCACCTTTATTATACTTTTTTATCTTTAAATTGTCTAATTACCTTTGAGTAAGAAGAACAATGATGTATATATAAAATCTCTGCCAATAATAATCTACCTGTGACATGTTTAAGTTCATATTTCTTCACATGAAATTCAGTTCAATTTCTTTTATTTATATGGCAAATGATACCCATTTGTGTTTTGGCAATTTACTTGAATAACATGTGTCTTTTTCTCCATTTAGATTACACTTTTTTTTTCCCCAGAGGGATGCAGTTATTAATATTTGATCCTACCTAAATGAAGAGGGAAGGAATATTTAATATTTAATAAATATTTAATATTTAGGCTATATCATGAATAATGGGTTGAAGTTGATCATCTACACAGAGGAGATCAATTTTGAGGTAGTAAATAGTTTAGGCTTTTGAGACAATAGATATTTGATGTAATTGGGGAGTGTCCTAGTATATGTGGGTTGTGTCAGGGAGCAAGAATTTCTTGTCCCCTTCAAGGGTCTTTATAGGTGGACTAAGAATCAAATTGACATGAAACAGATTAACAGAAAAAAATTTGGGATCCCTGGGTGGCGCAGCGGTTTAGCGCCTGCCTTTGGCCCAGGGCGCGATCCTGGAGACCCGGGATCGAATCCCACGTCGGGCTCCCTGCATGGAGCCTGCTTCTCCCTCTGCCTGTGTCTCTGCCTCTCTCTCTGTGTGTGTGTGTGTGTGTGACTATCATAAATAAATAAAGTTTAAAAAAAAAAAACAGAAAAAAATTTAATTTCATATGTGAATGAAGTCCACACAGACTCAGAAATTCCGAAGACAGTCAGGCAAGATGAGGCATATATGTCATTCCGAACTAAGGAGAAGGGCATAGGGGTCTGGGATTACAATGAGCAGGAATGCATTCACAGGAAGATGAAAAGCAATGTTTGGTAAATAAAGGTTTTTGTAGGGCCTTGAAAACAATGGGACATGGAAGACTTTGATCAAATAGGCCTTGCTAGGTCCCTCCCTGTCTACAACACCTAGTTTATATCATAATGAAGTTATCTATGCTGATAGCTCTCCTGTTGAGTAGGTCCTCTAAATTCCTTTTAGGCATTGAGCAGGGGAAATAAAAGGCTTTTTGCTGAATCTGCCAGGTTTTGATTGCTTTTTAATTTGAAATAATCTTCATGCCAAAGTGGCTCATTTTGGGGAGGCCTGCCATTGGCCCTGTAGCTGCGATGACAAAATACCATAGACTAGGTAATTAACAGATATTTATTTTCTAAAAGTTGTGACTTAAGTCCAAGATCAGTGTCCCAGCATAGTTGGATTTTATTAAGAACCCTCTTCCTGGCTTGCTTGCAGATGGCCATCTTCCTGTGTTCTCACATGGAAGGTAGAGAATGAGAGAGAGAGACAGAGAGAGAGAGAGAGAGACAGAGTGGTAGCAGGGAGGGGGCAAGGGCAAGGGGAGAGCAAGTTTTCTGGTGTCTTCACTTATTAGGGCACTAATTTTATCATGATATCCCCATGCTCATGACCTCATCTAAAACTAAGTACTTCCCAAAGACCCCATCTCCAAATATATATCATCACATTAGGGGTTAGGGCTTCAATATATGAATTTGGAGGAACACAATCCAATCCACAGCATTCCTCTCTGCCCCCCTTCCCCAAATTCTTGTCCTTCTTGCATGCAAAATGCATTCATTCCATTCCTAATATCCCAAATTCTTAACTCATTTTAGCATCGACTCTAAAGCCTAAACTCCAAAGACTCATCTAAATATCTAAATCAGATTTAGGCGAGACGAAGTCTGATTCATCCTGAGGAAAAATTTCTCTCTAGCTGTGAACCTGTGAAACCAGACAAGTTTTATGCTTCCAAAATTCCACAGTGAGTCAGACATAGAATAGGCATTCCCATTCCAAAAAGAACCACAAAAGAAATAAGCGACAGGTCTTAAACACGTCCAAAACCTAGCAGAGGCAAATTCCATTAGATCTTAAAGCTTGAGAATAATCATCCTTGGCTCAATGTTGGGTCTTCCAGACCCAGTGGAACAGTTGTCCTGCCCCTGCAGTTCTTCTGGGTGGAGGTCAATCTCCCAAGGTTCTCAAGGTGGGGATCCCTCCCACAAGGTATGCTAGGTAGATGCCCTATCCCCAAGTCTCTGGGCAGCCCTGCCCCCAAGGGTTGCAGGTAGAAGCCCTCTGGCCTGTTGACATTGAGGTGATGGTCCCACCCTTTGAAACTAAGGAGGCAACCCTGATGATCTCTGAATTGCCTATGGGATCAGTCTAACCTTTTCTTGGAGAATAACCCTATTTAGTACTGAATAGCTCTATGGTCCAGACCTATGGAATCCAAGAAGTCCAGCAACCATCCTTGAGTCTGTCTCATGTTCTCTCTCTTTTAGTTCAAGCTAGCAGTGTCTTAGCTGATATAATTTTATCTCTATTCCGGGTCTCTGCTGAGGTAGCTGATTAAGACCATGAGTCTCCCTCATGATCTCTTAATCAGAAGGTTTTTCAGCCATATCCTTAGTTTTTTCTTTAGAACAAGCTTTCTCACTTTTCTGCAATACGGATAGACTGAGAACTTCTCAAATCTTCAAGGTCTAGTTCCTTTTGTTAACAATCCCTTCTTCAATTCATCTCTCCTTTTTAATTTTACTGTCAGGGGAAACCAAGCCACCCCGTCAACATTTTACTTAAAAATTACCTCAGCTGAATATCCAATTTTATCACTCTCAAGTTCTACTTTCCACAAAATGGTAAAATATGATTCAGCCAAATTCTTTGCCACCTTGTAACAAGGATCACCTTTCCTCCAGTTTCCAAAAATATATTCCTCATGTCCATCTGAGACTTCACCAAAATTGCCCTTAATGTCCATATTTTTTTGGGCAGCCCAGGTGGCTCAGGGGTTTAGCGCCGCCTTCAGCCCAGGGCCTGATCCTGGAGACCTGGGATCGAGTCCCACGTCGGGCTCCCTTCATGGAGCCTGCTTCTCCCCCTGCCTGTGTCTCTGCCTCTTTCTCTCTCTACTCTCTGCTGTGTTGCTCATGAATAAATAAATACAATCTTTAAAAAAAAAATGTCCACATTTTTTTGGCATATATCTCAAAAGTCTTCCAGTCTCTACCTATTACTCAATTTCAAAGCTGCTTCCACATGCTTAAGTATCTTTTAGAGTAGCACTCTCAGTACCAAAATCATCTCCAGAGAAATATATGTATTAGAGTTATATATATATATATATATATATATATATATATATATATGAATCAGTATGTATAGTTCAGTATGTATGTATGTATAGTCAAAAAGCCAGCCAACTCAAGCCTTAAGAAGAGCTGAGGTTCAATTCAAGTCGAAAGATAGAAAGAAGTAAGTCTCAGCATAAAGCAGTCAGGCAGAAGTTCCCTCTGATTCAAAGGAAGGTCTACCTTTTTGTTCTATTCAGGCTTTTGACTGAATTGAAGGCCACCTACCTTAGGGAAGGTAATATGCTTTACTCAGTCTTCTGATTGATTTACATGTTAATCTCATCTGTAGATACCCTCACAGACACACTCAGAGTAATGTTTGACCAAATATCTGAGCACTCTGTGGCCCAGTCAAATTAGGTACTTAAAATTAACCATCACAGGGAGACTAGAGATAATGAGATCCTGAGGGAAAATGGGAGAAAGAGGTTGGAGCAGATTTTTATAGGACTTTAAAGGATACATTAAGGAATTGAATTTTGTCACTGGAGAATTTGAAAGAGGAGAGAGAGGTAATCTGATTAAAATAGAGAAAGGTCATGAAGTAGGGTGGGGTGTTGTGAAAAAAAGGCAGAGAGGAAGGTAGTAAATAATGTGGTTCAAAATTGTGGTTTGGTCTCAAGTTGTCTCTCTGAAGTGAGTGGAAAGTTTTGAAATACAGTGGAAGATTGACTTGATGTAAAGTATAAGAGAGAGGAGTCAACAATGGCTGCCAAGTTTTCAGTTTTAGCAAATATATTTATGGTGTGCCATTTACCAAGAGAGAGAAAATGAAGGAAGGAGTAAGTTTTGAGGGAAAGATGCTGATGTCAGTTTTAGATACATAAAGTTTGAGGAGCTAGTGATCACATCAGAGTAGTACAGTTCCCAGGTCTAGATGTATAATTTGATGTGATCTTCCTCATTGTGAGTGGCCAAGATTCCCTGTGGAGACGATGTGGAGATTAAAAAAAAAGTACTTATTGAAAAGGTATCTGGTATTTAATAGATAAAGCAGAGAGGCCTTGGAGGCACCTTAGGTTGTCCTTTGCTCCTATGTCAAAATTTACACAATATCTCAGAAGTATCAGAGTCTGGGAAAAAAAAAAAAAAAGGGTGTATGGTGAGAAATGTATAGAAATCATGACTCCATTTGATCTCCAGGTTTGGGGCATGTTTTAGTGAGTTTTTACTTTTATTGCTGTTCTGCTGATTTTTGCACCTATCAGCAAAATGGTTTTACAGGCTGAAGGTCTACTATAGCTGTAGACATGAAAGTGGATGGTGTGCATGCTGTGGAAGAGGTTGAGCAAAAATCAATCTACCTCAGAATCGATAAATCAGGAAAATTTTCCAATGTCAACAGGGTATTTAGGATGAGAATAATTAAATGAGCTTCAGAAGCAAATTAATTATTGATTACTCAGAAATATCAGGTCCTAAAAGATAGAGATTGAGATGTAGAACTACCCCCCCCCACCCCCCAGTGAAAAGAAACAGACAGCTCTTCTCATTCAAAACCACAAATAAACTGTTGTGTTGTCTGGAAGAATTGGAAAATCATAACTTTACAGCCAAAATACAATACATTTGGTACTTTGGATATATGTGTGTGTGTATTAAAAAAACCATCTCCCTTTTTAATTATTTTTGGGATTAGTTTAAAATGATGTGACATAAATTTTTAAGGGATTGATAGCCCCCCATTTTTTTTGTTTTGTTTTTGTTTTTACTCTCCTTAGGTTTTTTTTTTTTTTTTTTAAGATTTATTTATTTATTTATTCATGATAGAGAGAGAGAGAGAGAGAGAGAGAGAGGCAGAGACACAGGTAGAGGGAGAAGCAGGCTCCATGCAGGGAGCCTGACGTGGGACTTGATCCCGGGACTCCAGGATCGCGCCCTGGGCCAAAGGCAGGCGCTAAACCGCTGAGCCACCCAGGGATCCCCTCTCCTTAGGTTTTGTACTTTGATGATGTAGTGCAAATTTCGGTTTTGTATTTTTTCCCTGAGAATTGTTCTGGTGTTCCCACCTGCTCTATCTTCACAGTTTTTTGACCCCCAATATTCTTTATCCTCTGAGACCCTGGTACCATTCACTCATTCACCTATGTGTTCTTACATGTGGTATATTTATTAAGCAAAAGAGGAAATTTCCCCTATCACAGAGCTTGCATTCTAGAGCAGGGTTTTCCAAACTGTTGACAGTTTAGGCTAAATAATTCTTTACTGTGGGGGGGCTGTACTGTGCAATATAGCATGTTTAGCAACATCCTTGGCCTCTACCCAATAGATGCCACTAGCACCCCCTATAAATATCCCGTAGACAGTAAAAACACCCCTGTAGAGAACTACTGTTCTACAGGGAGGAAATAGACAATAAACAAACATAATACCAATGCTGATAAGTGCTGTAAAGTAACTTAGAAACCAGGACTGTGATAAGAGAGGTAGTAGGAGCAAGAGCTCTAAAGGTTTCTCATTAAAGGCAGCAATCCGAGTAGCACACAGACGCAGAAAGCCCTGCACCTCTTTTTCACAGATACTTATCATTCCCCGAGAACCTGTCTCTGAAATTGTCAATTAAGGCAAGAGCCTGCTATATTATTTATACGATTAAATTATTTCTGGTTCTTGACTATTTACAAAATGCCACAGTCACAGTAAGATTTTTTTTTTTTTTAATTTGTCAAGTAAGTACCTCAACTGAATAGAGCATTTATAACTTCAAATGGACTATTGCCTGCTATTGATTTTACTGTCCTGTTTCTGCCACTGGGAAACATGAAGATCAATAAGTCACATAGGCCCTCAGTGGGGCGTTGGAAGGTGTATTTATTTAAAACCACTTCGTTAATTTTCGTTTATTACATTATTTAATCTATCTTAAAGCAGGTCTGTCATTTTTTGATTTCAGAGTTGTCAGAACTCTGAGTGGGAGAGGTTGTAATAACTCAATAAATCAAAGAACAGTGGATGTGGATTCTAGTTCAGGCTCTGTTATTGACTGGTGAGGAGGGAGGGGACTAATCATTTTACTCCTGGGCATCTTCTCTTAAAAAAAAAAAAAAAAAAAAAACTAGTACACTTTATTACTTCATGGTTTTCTATGAAGACATGATGCCATAAATGTAAGAGCATTTTAAAAGATATTATGAAAAAAATAAATAGGTAAAAAAATAAAAGATATTATGAATACATGTATTTTTGTGTTTATATGTATTTTTTAAGTAGGTAAATATATTAAGGACAATTTTGTACTTCTCAGATACTCTTGAAGCTGAGGAAGAGCAATTGTCACTACTCCCATCCCATCTGACCTGCTTATTAGCCTTTTCAGGTTCCTGTGCTACTCTGGTAAATTTCCCTCCAGTTTGACATATTTACCACGTTCTATTGAAAGCTTAACATAATTTTCTGTAAGGAGTAGCTTACCCAGCAAACTGCAGTGAGACTGTTAAAGCTTTCGTTCTAGAGCAGTGATTCGCTTTTTCATTATTACTCACCAACCCCCAAGGAGCCTGTTTAGACATTGTTTTCCTAATTGCTCACCCCATGAAATGTTAATGTCATACATTTGTTCCTGCTCAAGAACCAATTTTGCCTTCTGGGAGTGATGTGGCAAAGCCTTCCTTCCCCCTTGATTGAGAATGCGTGTTTTAGTGTCTCTGGATTTGAGGTTGGAGTCTACATTTCCAGCAGCTTTTTAGCAGATTCCTTCAGTCCAGGTCTACTGTGGCTTTGTGGGGGTGGGACCTTGGCTCAGTTAGCTGGATCTCTTGGTAAGCCTGTGCTCTGCAGGCTAGTTTACCCTTCTGAAGTCACTTAATATCTGAATAGTTCTTTGACTACAAAATGGCATTATATTTGCTGCTCCTGATGTTCAAATGAGGTGATACCTACAAAACACTTAGCATAATGTATGGTACATGATAAACTAAAAAGTTCTGATTATTGATACCTAGTAACAACAGCCAAAAATGGAAAAGGAAAAAAAAAAAAAAAAAAAGGAAGAAGGGTGGGAGGACTACTTCTCTTAGGTCACACCACTATATTTTGCATTTGTGCAGTGGTTATTTTATTTTATTTTTTAAACTATACTCAGAGCTTGACCTTTGCTTCTGTTTTTCTTTTAGTTAGTTTTGATTCCATGTTTCGGCCTGTCATCTGCAAATTTAATTGGCTTTTTATGGTTCTCATCCCAGATGAGAAAAAGAAAACAAAATAAACCAACCATTACTCTGGGGGGGACAAAGTCAGGGAGAGCCACGAGTGTGCCCTTATCTAGCTGTTGATTTCCCATTAGGAAGAATGGCTCTCAACCTTGAGTATAAATGGGACTGAGAAATGACTTAGCTGTTGGAGTTTTTAAAAATTCACCAGGTGATCATAATGTGAAGCAGAGTCAACAGCTACTGTATATTCACATAGTAGAGAATCCATTCAAATAGACCATCTCTCCTAGATTTCTCTTTCTGTTTACAAGGATGTTACTAGAATTTTCACATGGTACCCTTTTGAAATCCAGATATCTTTTCTACAGAATTCATCTATGGGAAGGGAAACTTTTCCTCTGTCATCTTAGGTTCAAGTGGTTAGGTCCTGCAGATTAATTTACAGTAGACACCTTCACAGGAGGAAAGACTCTGCTGTGTATGTGAGCATAGACTAGTTCTCAGTGATGAGTAACTCGATGAATAGCCAGAAGTAAAGGTTATATAACATCCTAACAAAAAAGTGGGAAGAAGTTTCAGGCTTCAGTGGGAAAGTATCAAAGACTTTATTGGACTTTTTAAAGCTAATAGAATGGGGAGTCTTTCTCCATGGCAGCTGAATTCATAAGAAACTTCCTTGGGGACCCCTGGGTGGCTCAGTGGTTTAATGCCTGCCTTCGGCCCAGGGCATGATCCTGGAGGCCTGGGATCGAGTTCCACATAGGGCTCCCTGCATGGAGCCTGCTTCTCGCTCTGCCTGTGTCTCTGCCTCTCTCTCTCTCTCTCTCTCTCTCTCTCTGTGTGTGTGTGTGTGTGTGTCTCTCATGAATAAATAAATAAAATCTTAAAAAAAGAAAAAAAGAAAGAAACTTCCTTGTGGGCGGGCGGGCGGAGGTTAATGCTGTGTTTTCAGTGGACTCTACTTTAGTCCAATGAGGTAGATTCAGATTTCTTTCTGTATCTTTTGTAGTTCAGATGTTTCAGTTTAAAGTAATTTTTTGCATCAAAACTATGATCCCTTCATCTTAAAAACCAGTAAGTGTAGATTGACCCATAACTGTATCCAAAAAAGAAATTATATTTGTATGGCATGACCAAGTGCTTAATGTGTCCTGATTTTGTTCAGCTAGTCCAAATAATTTGCCCATGGTCAATAGCTAAAAAATAGAGAGCCAGGACTAAATCCAGGTTTACTTGACTCCAAGGTGGACCTTCCATTATACCATGCTGTTCTTAATATTCCCTTAATGATCACTGCTCTCCTTAGAGCTCTAATCACTTTAATAAGCCATCATAAAGTTTCACTAGGGATGATTATCAGAAAATACCTTCTCCTATATCTGGAAATAGAAATTTTAGGCCTCTTTATAGTTTTAGCATCTTAGAGGAGCTCGATCATTTTATTTGAAAAATTTCTCAGCACACTAGGATGCAATTCACTTGCACGTAGAAATTTAAGAGCTGTCTTCCTAATGCTATCTTGGCCTTCAGAGGCCTCTTTGCCTATCTTTTCCATCTAAGTTGTGTTCTCTTTGCCACAGAAAAAGGAATTAAAATGGAAATTCCATGGTATCTTATTTTCCTTCTGGTCCCTAACACTAACACTGTTGGGGAGGAAAAAGTTTTCTTCAACCCTCTTAGGATCCTTGGTTGGGTCTGAAAATTAAACTGATAAAGACAGATTTAGAAAAGTATGCAAATATATTTAATGTAAGTTTTATGTGGTACAGCAGCCTTCATAAAGAAATGAAGGCCAGAAGAAACGGACCTGAGTGTGTTTATGGTAGGTTTGATGAAGTGTGGACACTTGTGGAAGAATATGATAGGTTAAGAAGTATGAAGTAATTGTTATAAACTGGGAGAAATTTAGCAAGTCCTATTTATTAGGATTTTCTTTTTTCTTTTTTCTTTTTAGATATATATTTTAATTGAAGTTTGATTTGCCAACATATAGTATAACGCCTAGTGCTCATCCCATCAAGTGCCCTCCTCAGTGCCCATCACCCAGTCACCACAACTCCCCGCCCACCTCCCCTTCCACTACCCCTTGTTCGTTTCCCAGAGTGAGGAGTCTCTCATGTTTTGTCACCCTCTCTGATTTTTCCCACTCATTTTCCCACCTTTGCCCTATAATCCCTTTCACTACTTCTTATTTTCCCCATATGAGTGAAACCATGTAATGATTGTCCTTCTCCAATTGACTTACTTCACTCAGCATAATACCCTCCAGCTCCATCCGTGTGAAGGCAAATGGTGGGTATTCGTCCTTTCTAATGGATGAGTAATATTCCATTGTATATATAGACCACATCTTCTTGACATCCCTTTGGCTTCTGAGATAAAGATGTTCCTTAGGGAAGCTCCACCTTTCACATGAGGGTTTGTGATGTGTTTCAGAGAAGAAAGATGGGGAGTTGAGGGAGGAAGTCAAAGTGACCTTCTTGCTTCTGCCACGCCCCCCCCCCTTTTTTTTCCAAACTCCTTCAGCTTAATCTGTTCAGTATGACAAGGTGCCATATTTTGGGGTAGTGTGTCCTGAACCTTATCAACATCAACCTTCAACATAGGATACCAAGTACCCTATATGGTATGTTCCGTCATTTCTATTTATTTGGTCCTTACTCAAAAAATAGTTAAAAAGTAAGAGCTACTCTAATGTAGATGTACTCTACATTGTACATCTACATTAGAGTACACATTATAGTTACATTATCTGGACACTGAGTTAATTTTGAGTCTCCTTACAAGAAAAATGATTTATGTAATTTCCATAACTAAAGGAAAAAATATTTTATCAGTTTATTTTCAAAGATTTTTTTTCACATTCTAAGAGAAATTTATTGTTAATTTTTATATAAGGAACATAAAACAATATGATCTTAAAAGACTGCATATAACATTCTTCATAGTTATTTCATTTTGTCAACTTCTGATAGAAGTAGAGGATATAATATCAACATATTATTCAATTTAAAAATATCCTCTGGTACCAAAGAGTATTATAAACAAGACTAGATTTTAGGGATCTAAATTTTAGATATATACAATTTAGGGAGTACATCACAGTGAATAGCTGCCATGTCCCTATGCCCTCTCCATTTGAGACTGCTAACAGCTGAACATGGTGGGTCTGCTATTTGAGTGCTGATTAGGATCAACGGATCAATAGGATCAATACTTACAAAGCACCTGACAAAGTTATGCACTTATAAAAGCTGATTGATATTCTACCCAAATGGACAGAGGGACATTTTATTTATGAATATATATATGAGATTATATTGCAAAATTTAGTGTTGCTGTTGTCTTTTTAACAAGTCTCAAAGTTTGATGCCACTTAACAAAACTGAAAGTAAGGAAAGAAAAATTTCCTAGCCCTATTTATCCTGTCTCTTGTAAGTTTCTTTTTAAAATCTTAGCTGTTCATGGTGCTTCCCATGTAGTTCTATTTTTATTTTTTTATTTTTATTTATTTAATTTTAAAGATTTATTTATTTTATTCATGAGAGACAGAGAGAGAGGCAGAGACACAGGCAGAGGGAGAAGCAGACTCCATGCAGGAAGCCGGATGTGGGACTTGATCCAGGGTCTCCAGGATCAGGCCCTGGGCTGAAGGCAGGCGCTAAACCGCTGAGCCACCCAAGGATCCCCTACTTCTTTTTAGATGTTTCCCAGTATCCCTCCTCATCAGGATCACTTACCATTCTAACATTTTAATTTAAAATTTCAGAGGACTTCTTTTTATTTCTTTTGATTGAGTTGTCTCATCGTAAGAATCTTAGGTCTTTCTGTTTTCTGAAAGTTTTGAAATCTGATTGTTAAAAACATGGACTAAATTATAATTTAATCCCATAATTCTTATCTCCTCACTACCCTTCCTCAAGATTATCCTGAATATTACAATGGTAAGTCATATAGAGTCCCATCATTCCAACCTGGCTACCAGTTTCTTCTTACTGATTCAAAGTCACTGTACTGCTTCCTCTGGCATCTGAGGCATTAAATTGCCCACCAGCCAGGCAAGCAAAGAAATAACTTCTTTAGTTGAATCACTCCAAGGAGAGTTGAGTGCTCTTTTTCCTTCCTCCTTCCTATCATTTGTATAACTCATCATTCTAGCATTTTTGTATGTGAACATGGAATGATCATCCATTTCAATCATGTACCCATATAGTCTATATTATCCTCACAAATGGCTCCACTTACAATCCAGTCTTCTTTTATTGTCACCGTCCTACTACCTTCAAATTTCTATCTCAGCAGGTAAGATAGATTTCATTGTGCTATCCTTCTTTCTAACAGACTTGTTTCTTCAGTTAAACTATGCACTTGCACTGCTGCATTCTAATATTGAATCTCTCAATTTTCCTTGACAAATACACATGCATACAAGTGAATGTACATATACACACATATCCTTTTTGTTGTAATACTCTGGCCATTGATACATAGTTATCTGAGAACATGTTTTTTTTTTTTTTTTTTTTTTTTAATAATCCAGTGATGTTCTCCTATGAACACTTTGGGAAACTTCTGTTTTTTTCTTTCCATCAAATCCAATATGATTTTTACAAGCTTTGTTAATATTTTTATGTATTTTTTCTCTCCATAAATTTTACTGTAAAATACTCTGAATTAGATCATCAGTTAGAAATGAATTCCATACTTAACCAATGCCCACCTATTTTGGTATCTTAAATCATTAACTTGCTACCACTTATTTAACTAGCAGCTCAGCATTTGTTCCTTTCCTAAATCACACATTCCATCAGAGAAAGACTTTAAAAGAGTACCTGGGTCCTAGGAACCCTTTAGTTTCCTGTCTAGGACATCATAGCTTCTAGAAACTGCTTGTGTGTTTATCACGATGGCATCATTCATACCGCATGAACCAGCAGGCATGAGTGGTTGTCAGCAGGTATGATAAGTCTTTGCATTTTTTCCATTATGTCCCTGATGCATATTCCAGAAAGATACTGCACTTTCTATTTGGCCATGTCAGATCTACATAAAATTCACTCTTCCTTCTTGGTGAATGACAGCCTTTATCCAATTAAATGGCCTTCATTCTTTCTTGAAAAATAGACTGCTACTTCCTTCTAAGTCATTAACATTTGGTTTCTTAGATCTTTTAGAATGTCTGTGCCTCTGTCACTTCATATACATATGGATATCTTAATTTATTGAGCCAATAACAATATATTTCAAAAATATAATTCAAAGATTAATAATACTATTTTGTAGTAACAATATAGACAGTAATATTAATAAATATCATTCACTGTCATTTGGGTTGTTTAAATTATATCTGAATATAATATGAAATTCAGTTGAAAGTAGGGAGAAAGATCATCTCTATGGCTTTTAAGGTCACAACATATTTAAGGGAGAAAACTGCAATATGGAATTGATCTTTGGATATTATTAAACAACAATTATATCTTACTTTGTTCTGTGACTGGCAGGCCATGTGCTGTAGAGGCCATAGCCAGAGTCTCTGCAGGAGGATTTCAAATACTGCCAAGTCAGAAGGAGATACCAGCCAAAGGGATCTGGCACTGCAATTGCTAGAATTTCTCCTGAAAATGTTCATATTTTAGGCAAAAATAAACAAAATGATGTTACCATAATACCTACCACATAAAACAAGGGACAAATCCTTGTTGAATTAATGTAAGTTATAGCATGATATAGAAATGGAAAGCATATAAATGAAAAGTATTCATACAGGCAAAATAAATGAATAATTGGGATTAACTATTTCTTATTCTAAGAGTTGTTAGAAATAAAATCGACCAAGATATATTATCTATTAGGGAATGTCATAGAATACAGTCATAATTTGGTTCTACCATTTCTTTGATCAATTTAGCACAAAGCAGATAATTGAATAAAAATTATTTAGTGGTGATAAAATTTGTATTCTAGGAGTTAATCATCCTTGTTCAATTAAAGGACAAATTAATGTTAGAGAACTCTGGTACAACTAAAGATTTTATGAAGGACATTAAATATATTAATTAAATCATATGAAATTGCCATTTTTACAAGTCAAAAGTGGTTAGTTTCTATAATTTCATATGGTTCAACCTAAATAGTTTTAATACATTATTTATATTATAAATATTTATGTAAAAATTTCCCATTTCACCAGACTAGGAATTTGGCTAGGGCAGGATTATTGGTGTATGTGCCCCCAGAACTTGTTTCATATATTTAGGTATTTTATATCTGTATGATCTATGTAAAGAAAAATGGTTTTACTTTTATGGTGAAAAGCAAGACTAATAAAAGCAATTGTTCAATGTGTGTTCACTTTTTGGGTTCTTTCTAGAGCAACAGCAATAGCAAGACAAGACAATTATTATTTATTGGATACTTATATGTGCCAGCTTTTATGATATTTTATCAAAAATTGCCTCACTCAACTCATAATTTCCTGGTTGAGATATTATTTATACCATTTTGTAGTTGTATATACTTAGGCTTAGAAAGACTAAGGCTAGTTTCATTCAATAGGTAAGTGGCAGGGCTGGGATTTGAACATAAGTTTCTTGAAATCCAAAGCCCATATTCAGTAATCACAATAAATACTGCTTTCCTTCTAAGATTTTGTGGTGATTTCTTTTTTTTACCCTGCTCACAGAAGCTCAGATAAATGTGTTTAAAAACTGCTCAATCAAAAAAAAAAAAAAAAAAACTGCTCAATCATACCCATTGGAAATTGGATAGAAATAAAAATATCAAACTTTGTAGCAGAATCCTCTCTCCTCTCAATGGCATGACCAGTATTTCTTCCATGGGTGCTGATTAATGGCATCCTAAGTCACAGGGCTATTGCACACATCTATAGCACCAGCTATAGTTACAAGATTCATCAATGTCTTGATGCTATTGCCAGAAAAAGCATTCAAGAAGAATGATGCAATTATTTTCCTGTAGTTCCAAGCTTCTTGTTTTTGGACACATAGCAGCCGAATGAATGGTCAGAGGGAGAGAAGCATTGTAACTGTATATAATTGGTCAAGGCTTGTGGATTAGTTGCTGTTGGCCATATGATCGGTAGAAGAATGGTAGACTCCCTATGTTTTCTTTCACACAGGCCTGCTGGCTATTTCTTTCAGTGCTTTTTCATTTACTTTTCAAGTCTTTTCTAAACTAAACAGGGCAACTGATTCGAGACTATTCCTCTGAAAGGATACTGTCATTTAATTTCAAGTTCTCGAAACATGATGGACCACCATTGTAGTACAGGGAAAAAGGTTTTGGATTTGGAAGGAAAACACTGCAATTCTCTTCTACTATGTACTGACTGTAAATCTCTAAAGCCACTTCTATTTCCTAAAACTTTTGTTGTTTTATTTTTTACTTTTACTTTTTATTGTAAATTTTAAATAGATATAAAAATGGACAGAATAGTAATAGCAAACCCTTATGTACAATATCTGCTTCAAAAATTATCACCTCTGGATGCCTGGGTGGCTCAGTGGTTTAGCGCCTCCCTTCAGCCCAAGGTGTGATCCTGGAGACCCAGGATCCAGTCCCACATCAGGCTCCCTGCATGGAGCCTGCTTCTCCCTCTGCTTATGTCTCTGCCTCCCTCTTTCTATGTCTCTCATGAATCAATCAATCAATCAATCATCAATCTTTAAAAAATGAAAGAACAGAAATTATTAAGCCATTTCACTTTATATCTCTATTCCCTCCTGCTTTTGTCGCCCATGTTCTATCATAGTAAATCCCAGATATCACATCATTTTAATCACGAATAGTACATTATGAATCACTGAAAAATGACTTTTTAAAAAAATACATATAACTGAAATAATAGTACAGTACCTAAAATTAATAGTAATTCTTTGTCATCAAATATACAGCGTCTTAATTTTCAGTCATCTCATAGATTTCTTTCATTTTTTTTTTTTCCTTTACAGTTAGGCTTTTAGGGGATCCAGATAAGATCTACTCATTATGATAGGTGGACATTATTTCACTTTCTGGATTTTACTGAATGCATTCCCCATGGTACTCTTTAATACATTCCTCTGACCTCTGTATTTTCTACAGATTGGTAGTTGGTTCTAGACTTAATCAAATATAGGTTTTGCTTATTTGTTTTCGAGGCAAAACTACTTTATGGATGGTATTGTGTTCCTCCATCAGAAGGCATGTAATGTTTGGTTGCTTTTTATAATATTGAGAACCAAGAATGATCAGTGCTCAGACCCATTAATTCAAAGGGGCCAAATGGAGAGATTCTCTTTTTCTCATTTCTTTTTCATTTGTTAGCTGGGATACTACTGAAAGAAAATTCTTCCTTATTTGCTCTCTTCTTTCTCAGTTATACAATTTCATGTAGGAAAGGAAAGATAAATACTTAATTATTCCCTTTATGTACCAGTTTCCAAAATAATAAATTGACTCATTACTATCTATCAATTTGGTCAGTTAGTTTATTTTTTGTATTATTGTAAACTATAATGAAATGTATTTACTAATCCATTTAATCCATTTAATGTTTTAATCCATTTAGTTATTATTCTTCTTGATTTGAAAGTTATTCTATTTTGTCCATTCTTAACCTCTTTAAGAAAGCCTCTAAACAGTTTCACATCAATTGTATTTCACATCACATACTATTTCACATTAATAGTATCTTTTATTAGGCATTAACAAGCTTTTCCAGATTTATCTTGTATATTATTTTGTATCAACTCTATAATCAGCAATATAGCCAAGGAGCCTAGTTCCTTTCATTGGAAAGTAATATATCAATACTATAATATGAGCATTGGGGTTACCCATTGAGTTGGGCTTGTTTTTAGGCCTTTTCAGTAGAGCTGGGAAACATTTATTTTCTTCTTAATCATAATAAAACACATCATGAGTTTATTTTGATAGTTCAAATTTAGAACTACAGGGATTTTATTTATTCTCCTCAATTTACATCCATATCTCCTTTCCCCAGCAATGAGAATCCAGTTTCTGAATGATGCCAGAAATGATAGAATTAGAATATCACCTAGTAAGTCATTTGTTTTATCCCACATACATACATATTAACTTTGGAATTACCAATACCAACACTACATATGAAATCCTAATAAATATTGTGTATGTAAAAGTACACTGTAAATCCAAAGTTCTATACAAAGATAAGTTGTTTTTAAATAGAATCATGAACATACTTTGAAAGTATTTCCTTAGGTCTCCAAAGGGAAAAAGATTGTTAGATATATGATAGAGACTGATACAGAACTTATATTAGCAGGTAAACTTTTCATTATCAATCTGCAACATTGTAAAATTGAATATTTTAAATCAACATAGAAAATAACACTATCATCACCATCCCACTTCCAAACCTTTTGTTGTGATATTTTTATGAGCCTTATAAGATTTTTAAAGAAAGATGACATTCTATTTTAAGAAAAGAAGCTATATTGTTCTTCTTTCCTAAGGTCAAGAACTTAAATTCATAATAATCTGATATGTTCCTTGCATGGTGTTACTGATGGTCCAAAAGTCTGTGGGGAAACTAAACTTGGTATATAATTATGAATACAATCCATGAAATATAAATATTTATTTTCAGGCATAATACTTTTTAATACTTATTTTCTTTCTATATGTTCACTTTTAAAAGACTCTGACAATTAATCATTATTAATCAATTAGTTTTGTATTTATATGACAAAAAGAAAGAAACGGACCAGAACTCTATTGAAAATTTGTGGCTTGTATTTCTACTGTGTGATAGTTGATAGTTTCCTTACACATTAATAGAGTATTTTTTTTAAAGGGTTGAATGTAAGCAAAGGTAATCACTGCTTTAGCCACTGAAAGGAATTTACAGTCTTTAGTTTTACTTTTGCTCCTGAGAAATATATTATCTCTCATTTTTTAAAGTTCTATTATTGCATTAGGATTATTTGATTATTTTTAAAGTCATTCATTGCTTTTTTTGTTTTTTAAAGATTTTATTTATTTATTCATGAGAGACATAGAGAGAGAGACAGAGACACAGGGAAAGACAGAGGCAGACTCCATGCAAGGACCCTGATGTGGGACTTGATCTCGAGACTCCAGGATCACGCCCTGGGCCTAAGGCAGAGGCTCAACCGCTGAGCCACTCAGGTGTCCCATATTAATAGAGTATTGCTGGGCATTTTTGCTGTATGAAGTGATATAGAATGTTTATAATGCAGAATACATTAAAATAATAGTACAAATAAAATCAATTGAAAAATAGTCCTATGTTATTGGATGGAGTAATTTGTTAATTAAAATTTTATTAATTTTAAAGAATGTTCTGCATGGTACCTTTTAAACTTTTAATTAATATGTTTGCTTTCATAAATTGAGGCTATCAAATATCATTGAAAATTATGTGAGATGAATTATAGAATAGGGATAATAATAGAAGAAAATATCCAATTAACAGTTTAATGTAGAGTATTCCTTATTCTATAAGCATATGATTTTGATAATATAAAATTAATGTTGATAAAGTGATGCATTTTAAATTTTTGAATTATTTTTGGAATTTAGGATTTAGATAAAATAATTTATATAATTCTAATTAGCCTATACAAGTGTTTTTTTTATATACAAGTGTTTAATGATAATCTCACCTGAAAAATGTACTTTAATTTATATCGATGTAAATTTTTGCTGAAAAGTGAATAGCTGCCTAAGTTATGTTTTGTATATAATTGGTTGTTCCATCTCAAATTTGTTGAAGATAATGAAGGTACTGTGGTATAGAAGGTAGTACAATGGATTATGTTACAGGATCTGGGTTCTACATCAGATTCTTTGGCCCACTTGGCTCTCTCACTTGGGGTCTTTCAATCTGCTACTGAACATTTAGTGAGCACTTACATACACCAGCTATGATACCCGGCCATTACATAAAGGTAAGCAAAGGAGTCATAGCCCTTCTCATAGCCCTTCTCATAACACCTAAAGTCTCATGAAAGAAACTGATGAATATATAGTATGATGAGCACTGTGAAAAGCAGGAGAACGTATAGCAGAGGCTCCTACTCCACATCCTAAAGGTCAAGGAGGTGAAGCCTGTACTACCTAGGAATGGAGCTGTAGGGAGAAAGGATGAGTGATCCATGTAGCAGGAACAGCATATATAGAGGTTTGGAGATAAGAAAACATGGGTCCTGTGAAGAAGTGAAATGTTATTCAGTACGACTGGATCATAGAAATCAAGGGGATGGGGCAGTGCAACATGAAAAGGGCCAGATGAGGAGAGGTGAGACTGTGAAGTGCCTTCTAAGCCACCTGGAAGAAAATGGACTTGAACCTGTCAGCATGAGGCACTTCTAAGAGTTTTAAAATTCACTCAGGCTTCTGTGTGGAGAATGGATTCCAACAAATTGATACCAGAAGTGAGGGACAACCTGTCATTTAAACTCACTGTGCCTCACAACAAAATTGGCATATATCATCTCTAAAATCGCTCCTCACACTATATGAATCCAAGATCTCTTCTAACTAGTGTACATGCTTGAGAGTTTTCAGAAAGATTTTTCTCGATGGAGACATGAGAAGAAATTAACTCTATCTTCCAGATAAACTAGTGTGTTATCTGCCCTCGCTTGACAGATAAATCAACAATCACACTGCGCACTAATAAGAACCTCATTTGAAAGTGTATCTACCAAGTGGGTATGGTAGGTTTTCAGCCATTTGGAGCAGAGTGGTAGCAGATGTGACACTAGAATAACATTAATAAAATATGACAAAATAATAGCTAAATGTTGGGAAATATTCTCTCATACCTATAAGTATATCTAGCCTATTGGTAACACTGATTTATATAGTGCACTTCATCCTAGGAAAGCAATTTATGAAATATTATCATAATGGAAATTGTGTTTTTTCAATTAGTTGTTGAACACGAAGATTTTAACACCTGGGGGAAAATATTTATATGGAATACTCTCTGTGAAGAGAGGACCTGTAGGCACTTCATTTGAGAGGTTTAATACTAGAGGACTTTTATAGGAGATGTAAAGTTCCCTCCCTCTAGGTTCTGTGTTCCTTAATAACATCTGAGGCCGCCGTGATGCCATTCCTTGTTAGTACCACTGCTGCACAGTTCAGACAAGACTAGCAGAAGAGGTAAGTTTCCCTAAGGGAGTAGTTAGGAAATTAATTAAATGGAGGGAGGCACTGGGATATTTAGAAAACAAATTAGAGTCAAGACCAAACACAGGGAAGAACAAAAAAAAAAAAGGCAATAAGAATCATGGGAGAACTAAGTTTGCTGTGTGGCCTACCTGCCACTGTTCTAAAAAGAGCATGGATGATCATTTTTCTTAGGAAAATAAATTTCCTCTTCCACAGTAACATACATTTATAAATGGGTACACTTATAAAATTTAAACATTTTTTTCAGTACTATTTAGAAGATATATTCTCACCTAAATAAAAGCTTCAGTCCAAACATGAATCTCAGAGGGTGCTCCAGTCGTCATTTGGAAGGTTGCGACAGACTCTTAACAAAGGACAGGTTTAGGATGGCTTGGTATGAAAATAAATACTCAGCCTTTTCTGAAATCAATTTCTTTACATGACCAATATTTGAATTTTAAAATGTCTTTCTTTTCAATTCTGAGTTAATTGAAAATACTAGGGTAATAGAGCTTGTTAGACAATAGGCTTAATCACAGTATTAATTTAAACTATAGTTGACTTGACAGTCTGTCTCTGACAGACACTATTCACGAATTTATCCAATTTTCATGAAGTTTACTCAATTGACATTAATTTTTTTCTATTGCACTTACTAATAATTAATTCTTATAATTGAATAAAATGGAGGCCTTAAAGGCAAAGATGTCTTTGATATATATAATATTAATATTTAACATATACATTTAATATAATATATATTTACATATAACAATATAATGTAATACATTATATATATATATATACCTTTAATTTTGAAGATTGATCTTCCCAAATCTTGTAAATAATTACATGCTAATAACTTCAGTGGCTGAGGTTCAAGTTTAGAAAAAAAAATTGCTTTAAATAGCTGATGAAACATATAGGGTTGGCAGGGAAGGAAAAAAGAAAACATTTGTTCAGTTATTGATATCATTTGGGTTTTCATGCTTTTGTGGACATTGAATCAACATAGGTTACATAATCAAAAGAAATATATTTTCAAATGGGAACTGAGGCTTAGGCTACTGTTTTTGGATTTAGTCAGTAAATATATAGTACTTAATGTGTTATGGGTGAAATAAAAAATTTCTCCCTTGAACACACAATATAGTAAGTATATAAAATCATGAATATTAGATAATAATAGTAGAATTATTAAAATGTAAACATTAAATAAAAACCAGACAATTCTATTACACATAATGACAATAATTATAACCAACTTTTCTTGACTGGACGGTCTGGTAAAGTATCCTACATGCATTGTTTCATTTAAATTTTCAAACTGGGACTAAATTTTACTTATTTCCACTCATCCAGTAGAGAAAAACGCAATTTAGTTTTATTTTATTTTATTTTATTTTATTTTTTTTTATTTATTTATGATAGTCACAGAGAGAGAGAGAGAGAGAGAGAGAGGCAGAGACATAGGCAGAGGGAGAAGCAGGCTCCATGCACCGGGAGCCCAATGTGGGATTCGATCCCGGGTCTCCAGGATCGCGCCCTGGGCCAAAGGCAGGCGCCAAACCGCTGCGCCACCCAGGGATCCCTTTAGTTTTATTTTATAGGTCAGCACACTGAGGTTCATAAGGCACGATCAACTTGCCTGTAGACACATAGTCCAAGATTTAAACAGTGAAGCCTGTCTTCCCTCCTGTCATGCAAACTGAGTTCCTGAGGACTCTTTCTTCTAAATGCAGACATTAACTGTAGAGACCTTGCAATAGTAGAATTGTGACTCTCCCGTGCACAGATTGGAAAGTCTACTTGAATGGTCTGCAGATAGAATATATTTTCATGCATTTTCTTTTTCAAATGCATTTTTTAAAAAGTTTTGTCTTTTGCTCACTTAATTCTATATCTTTAGTAGACTTTTCTGTTTATGATTGGCATCTGAATTATAAATGCTTGTTTCATTCCTGGCATTAAAAGACAAACACATTGTATGAATATGAAAAAGTAATTAAACCACAGTAGTTACATGAAATTATGTATAAGTGATGTAAAGTATTTTAATGTATTACAGTATTTTTCAGTAACTATCATATTTTAACTAAGTCAGAGCCTGTGATGTGGGTATCATTATTCATTTGATGGATTATCCTCTTTAAAATATGGTTGATGTAGTTCAAGGCATTCACAGATTATTAAGTGCACATTGTTTATAGTTAAATGACTTGCTGATGTTCATGTATTGCTCCCTGTTGGAAGACATTCCAATGGTGAAAACAAAATCTCTGCTGTTTGTTTAATTGTGCCCCAGGGTAGAGATGGGAATGTGTCTAGTAGTGAGAACACCAGCTTTAATAAGCATACAATGCAATTTAACAGTTCATAAAACAGTAAAATTTAATCCTGGACTGAGAGATTTATTAAATTTCACTCAGCAAAATGGAGTATGGGATATGAGAGCAAGTGAGAATTAAGTGAAATGATTTCAGGGGTAATAGATTTTATTATCTGATAAAGTAAGGAAATCATTCTTTTTTTCGAGCTATTTCTTCTTAATTCATTCTTTGGAAATAATTGGCTTACATAGAAAAGCTTTTTGCAAACAAAATAAATAAGTTGGGAAAAACTAAGAGCTTTTGTTTAACTTTATTTGTTTAATTTCAAAAGCGTAAAACTATCCTACTAAAATCTTACGAGATTATGGCTGAAATATTTTAAACTGCAAGTTAAGATATTTTGTATTCAAGGAGAATTGGCCAATTTTCTTTTTTTTTTAAATCCATTTACAGTGCCCCAAACTAAATGATGCTTGACAACACTGCAGTTTTGGATGGTATCATTTTTGCATATCAAGTAGCATATTAAAAAATTCTTAGGCATATTCTCTGCATCTGAAGTGATCAATTCTATAAAAGCTTTGCTAAAAATTAACAAAACTGTATTTTTTAAACTTGCTTTGTTTTTCTCTGCCCTTCATATTATTTAAAGAAGTATTAAATGGTTTGAACATGCTATTAAAGGGTATAATAAGTTATAATTGGAAGATTTCCTCCTATATAAAAGTAGCATCTAAAATTGCACTTTTTTTTCATTTTTGGGGGTTGAAAAAAATGATTAAAAAGAGCCTTCCCCCAAACTGGATGACTCTTGATTGGCATAACAAAAATAGCAGCTAATGACTGTGTAAAGATTTAAATGTTTTTAAATTTGTGTCATATGAGCCTCATTACACCCTGATGCAGTAAGTAGGGCAGGTATTATTGCCCCTATTTTATAGCTGAAAAAAAATGGAGTTTGGAGAGGTTATGATTTACCAGAGGACATGTGGCCATTAAGTGCAGAATAGGTTCGGTCCTGGTCATTTGAGTTCATGTTATAAAACCATTATTAAGGCTTTCTGCTGCATATTAAACAGAAACATTTAAGATCATTAGTTTTTGAGGATTTACATCATTTTACTTGAGTTATAATTTTATTTGTAATTATATAACCTCGAGCAATTCCAATAATAACTCACTTTATTAGAATAAGATTTGTCTTTCCCTGATCACTAACTGGATAACTACAGCACTTTACTTTTAAACAAAAACATATTTTAAATTGTTTAACACCCTTTAATTGATGATATACCTGTGAAAGTTTGTGTAGGCTACCTAAGTATGAATTTAGCTATATTTAATTACATGAGTGAAATGTTAGAATTAAAAAATATATGTAGCAAGGTTAACACAATCTCTGCCTGTGGTGCTGTGTATCATTTTACTTTCATGTTTTTGCTGAAGAAGTGCAATTTTTGAGAAAGTTAACACAGTTGGACAAAATTAATTTTTCATCTCTCGATGTTGACGGTCATATTTTACATCATCTGTACAATATCTGTCTTGCGTGAGATACCTAATACATGTGAAACAATAATGAGAATCAAATGTGAGCTTTTAGTTGATGGGCAATGTGAAGTCTCAGTGATACTTGAGTAGTGAATCTGAACAGAACTGTCCAAAGCCAGGTAAATGTTCCCAAGAACTCACATATTGACTCACTCTTTTGACTCCTGTTAGAGACGTCATGGCACTCAGCCAGGAGAGGAGTGAAGGTTGCACATTAGCTCTTCAAACACATCTGCACACAAAAGTCACCTCTAGGGCCAGTGTTGTATTCCATGGTCACAAACAGAAATAGTGTCAGTTTGGGGGCAACCTTTTTGGTTATAGCTGATATTGATCACTTAATGAGGAAACAAAAGGGAAGGAGGATCACTTAACATCTGTGAGACTCTTGTAGTTTTATCTACCATTCTTCTTCTTCTTCCTTTTTTTTTTTTTTTTTTTTTTAAGCAGCAATTTAGGCTAAAACAGGTTCTCTCAAGACACAGAACTGACCCATTAGAAAATGGGTTAGGAAACAAAACTAATTTCTCCAGAGGGTTCCTGAGAGCGCACATGCTCCATTCCTGTTGGTTTCACTCCTTGTATCCCCAGTCGCTCTGCGATATTCCTTTCCTGACTACTGCAGAACTCCATATTGTAGCAGCAAACTTCTATCTTGTAAAATCATTCACTAGAATATGACCTTAAGCTTTTGCCTTTCCTCATCCTCATAGTAAAAGCTTTTCTGGCCGGGATATTTCCGTGTTATATTTTTAACAAAACTAGATGCAAAGGTTTTACTTAATCACATTTTACCATAATGTCCCCATTTCCTTTTTTAATTAGGTGCCTCCTAATCTTCCTCAGAATTAGAGGGGATGACTTAGGATCCTATTTGCCTCTGAATCTGGGTATTCAGGGTGACAGGACCAGCATTTCCCTGGTCTAGTTTGATAAATGACTTAGTTTAAAATGGTGTCATTAGGTACATGCCTTGACAGGATTTGAAGTTTGTCCAAATCAAGATGCTAATTACAACTTTCTTGTCCAGTTAATATTCAGCCACAAAGTAGAAATGTCATATGGGTTAGTTTCAGACACCCGTGAGGTTAATCTAGAAGCAAACTAAAGTCACCATCAAAGTATAATGTTTTCAATACATTCTGCTCTTCTTATTTGGGTAATCATTTGGCTGAGAAATTTCATTATGACTGAATTATCAGACATAAAGAGCTTGCTTTTAACTGTGCATCTCCTAGAGTCAGACTGGGCAGTGTCAGCAGCAGGTACAAATCCCAGGGCTGTCTGCAAGAAGCTACAGTGCCAGGACAAATCATGCTGGGTGCTCCTTGGAGACCCTCATGTACAAATGAAATAATGTTTCAAAGAACATCA
This sequence comes from Canis lupus baileyi, assembly GCF_048164855.1. Taxonomy (NCBI): domain Eukaryota; kingdom Metazoa; phylum Chordata; class Mammalia; order Carnivora; family Canidae; genus Canis; species Canis lupus. Next base: position 12,847,480 of record NC_132844.1, on the reverse strand, counting down.
AGGCCATCCTCCAGAGGCACAAGTAATGACAAAAGGACAATGTACAGATCGAGGGTCTTGGCAGAAAATCAAAGGGGCTCTCCCTACTGCTTTGATTCGGTGACAGTGTGGTAAGAACATTGGAGTTGCAGGATTTGTTTTTAACAACTGAATGATTCCCCCAGCACCAAAGCTCTGGGCTGGTGTAATTGTCCTAATTCACTCTATCCTGAAAATGACTCCGAGTTGGAGGTTTCTAGAAGTGGAATATTGGCCTTATTTACTCACTGCCTGCTATTTGCTCATTGCCAGTTATCTGATGACACAACCACATTACCTGGCAGCTTGGATATGTTATAAATGCTTTGGTATCCCAGAAGATAAACATTTTTCTTTTCCCTTCTCTTTTGCCTCAATGTAAGGAAGTTACCATCTTATAATCATGTTCAATTTATTCAAACAGTCAAAATCACCTGTGTTTTATACTCAAATCAGTTCCCTTTTAATGGAGCTATATTCCTATGGTGCTTATTAACTTTAAAGCAACCAGAGGGAATTCTTTTCCCTTTTTTACTCAAGATTTAAGTAAAGATGAAATAGTATTCTTCCTTAATTGATTTAAAACTGGTTGAAACATGGGGATCCCTGGGTGGCGCAGCGGTTTGGCGCCTGCCTTTGGCCCAGGGCGTGATCCTGGAGACCCCACGTCAGGCTCCCGGTGCATGGAGCCTGCTTCTTCCTCTGCCTGTGTCTCTGCCTCTCTCTCTCTCTCTCTCTCTCTCTCTCTCTCTGTGACTATCATAAATTAAAAAAAATAAAAAAAAAACTGGTTGAAACTGAAAGATCAAGGTTGTATGCAGGGCTGCCTTCATGGGCATGTGACTTATGTAGTAACACAGGATCCCATGCTTAGAAAGGACCCATGCTCATGTTAACGCTATGCTGTTGCCATCTTGAAATTCTTAACTGTATTTGAATAGAAGGGATGCATTTTTCTTTTTCACTGGGCCCTGCAAATTATATAACCAGTCCTAATTGCTGCTAGTATTCAGGTAGAACCATCATTTGGACAGTTAACTAAGTTGAAGAGCAAAAACTCATGGATTTTTTGTTTGTTTGATTTGACAGTGGGACAGTTAAACATTTGCCTTTAAGGAAGGTCAACACAAATTCAGAAAATTAAAAAAAAAAAAAAAAAAAACAAAACAAAAAAAAGAAACTGATTCCTGTGCCTTGGTATTTCTGACACCACAGTCTCCTGGTTCTCTATATTCGTGATCTCCCTCTTGTGGTCGTCTCCCTGTCAGTCTTTATATGTTGGCTATCTTTTCATTCTACCCTTACTCCTGGGTGTCATTTACACCTCTGCGTCAATCCTTCTCCCTGAGCTAATAATTTCCAACTTAATATCCCTGGCCCACTCCTGTCTCCTAAGACATGAAGTCATACATTCAGCTCATCCACCAGACACTTCTACTTGTAAATTTCAGAGATACCTCAAACATAGCATCATCTTCCCTCCTGGAACCTCTTGTCTACTGATGGGGGTATAGGTAAAGTCTCTATACACCTGGAGATTATGTTCTAAAGTAGGGGGAGGATAATGATACTTTGTATGTGATAAGTGCTCTGAAGAAAAGTAAAGTACAAAAATAAAGAGTAATTAAAGGCATATTTTTATAGCATTAATCTACATTATTTTATCTCTGAATATCATGACCATCCTCTCATTAGCCCAAATAATGACAAACCTGAGGTACTGTAGCCCCCTTGCTGTTTGTCACCACTACCTTTATTTCTCCCCAAATCACTGATCTACTTGTAAATGCTTCCTCCAATATTTGTCCATTTTTTCTCCCTGTTCTTAATATATTCCACTAAACAGCTGTCATCACTCACTGGGATTATTTTAACAAGTCTGAAGTTCGCCTTGTCCCCAGTTTTGCACCAAAGTGCAAGCCATTCTCCACACTCATAAGAGTAGTCCTTTCTGGAAGTAGATCTGATCTTGTGCCTCCTTTGAAAGCACTTTAATGGCTTCCCCTTAGCCCGTAGATAAAATCTGTATTCGTGGGCATAGCTGACAAAATCCTCAGTTTTCTGATTTTTTTTCCAGTAACTCTATCTCTTCATTATCACTACAAACCCTCACCCTCATGGTGCTTCAGCCATAGGGAATTCTCTTCGGTTTCCTCAAAACTGTCTTGCTCTTCTCTCATTTCTGAGCTATAGTACATCCTTTTCCCTCTTCACCTGAATGACTTTTCCACCTCCTTAGTGTCAATATCACTTTCTTCTGAAAGCCTTCTCTCAGTCACCCAATTTAAATTAGGGTTTCTTGTATGTGGCTGCTATAGCACCCTGTCCCCCCATTTCAATTTTAGCATGGAATACATCTTATTTTTACTGCATCTTCAATTACTGGGTATAAAGTCTATACAGACAGGCACTACCATCTTGCTTCTATTTTTGTCTCTGGCGTTAGCACAGTGCCTAGCATGGGGTAGCTCATTATGGATTATATGTGTGCTATTTATTTGTGTCGATTTTGGATTTCTTTCTGAATCTAAATGATGTTATGTATATGTTAATGTAGTACTATCTAAATACAAATGCTGACAGCAGTTGGGCACATCAAATTGGATTTTTAAGGGTTGGTATTTTTTTCTAGGAAGAACAGTGAAATGATCCAGTTGCATTTCAATTTTAGAGAGTACATTTACTGCCTCTTTTGCAAGAGCTACCTGGGGTAGTCTTGAAGTTAATTAGCCTAACGCAGAGGCAGAGATCTGATATGCTACCTAGAGAGGGCATAAGAAAACAACACAAGATACTGTGTCCTTCGGGAAGTGTTTTCTCTTTCCACAAAGCAAAAATTAAAGTTGTAACCTATTCTTGAAAATCTGTAGAAATGTCAGGCACTGTCTTTAAAGGAAGTTAATTTGGGCACATCTAATTAAACGACCCTTAATTTGGAAATTAGGAACATGGCAAATTTGGATTTTCCTATGCATCTGCTGAAATTTGGTTCCTCAAAAAAAATGGTATGAGTCATTTTTATGAAATTTTTTTTGGCATCACTAATAAAGGCTAAATTTTAAAATTAATTTGTGGATATGTACATACATTTAATCCTATTGAAATTTAAATTAAACATTTCTTGTTTAAAACATGTTTTAAAGGTGCATTGATTAGAATAAGGAGCCAAATATCCATTTAAAATATGCTTAACATGAAGAAATTATTTGTTTAAGAAAGTGATAAACAAGGACTGGCATCATTAGAACAATATTTGCTTGATATACTTCATGTATTTATTCCATTTATGCTTATAATAACTGCTCATGATTCGAGAACTTTCTTTTAAAGATTGAGAAAATTAATCTTAATATTTAATAGATTTTTTTAAAATGAAACAGCCGTATCATTAATTACATATTTCTAATAATTTCTCATGAATATTTTTTCTAACTGTTGTGGCTAATGATTGATACCACATTGAGGGTATTAAAATGACATCCTCAACAGTTCCTGAAATAGTTTAAACCTCCCTCAGAGTCGTGTTTGACATGAATGAACACATTTTGGATTTCTCTAGCCTACAGTTCAAAGAATAAGATCTGCTATGCTTACCTCAAATTCTTTTTTTTATAATAAAGTGGGGTATATATAAGATACATAAAACAACTCTGTTTGAAAACATCTAATCATGACATGTAATTGTCAAACTGTGTTTTAGGTAAATACAGCATGTCTTTAAAACCAAATGACTTCTTGGGAGTGTCATCCTCTAGAACTGAGCTGCCTGCTAACTGTGCTCAAGACAGAAAGCAAGCATATTACTGCCTTTTCGAATGCCTTTCCCCTTCTTAAGTGAGCGCTGCTGTAATTTTATTTAATAGCTCAGGGCTTCATTTGCAGGAAGTAGACACCATGTTAATGAATGGAACAATGCTTGTAGAAAAGCTTTAAGATACTGCTTGATTAATCACTTTTTCCTTTTGATGACCATGTTTAGAAAATAATTCTCTATGTCCTCTGATGCAGGAGATGCCGTGGCAGGTGTAGACATCCCAAAGGGGCTGTTTTCAGACCAATATGCCATCTAGGCCTCTCTTTTAACTCACCTTTAATCTTGTGGCCTGACTCTTACTTCTGGTTAGGTTTACATATGAGAAACTGGAAAATTTGTAGTTTAACTTCAGGGGAATTAGAAGTGACTCAGGTAAACAGTGAGTATTACCTACAATTCAAAAGAAACAACTGCTACTTTTAATTCGACTCAAATTTGCTTTTGGACCATTAATTCTGCTGTTTATAAGCACAACACATAATTCTTAAATATTCAGCATAAGTGAAATTGTGCTTGATTTATTTTTTGTTATGCTAAAGAATAATAACTGTGGCCTTTTCTTCAACCTAAAGGAGTATTCTCATACAATATAAAAACATAGAAGAAAGGTAAACTTTTCTATAATCCCAGTATTTCTCTCTCTGTATGTATTTATGAATTTAGGCAACTATAGATATATTTAAGTTAATACTAGGGGCATAATCTACATTCTGTTTTATACCGAAAACAATGTATATCTTAAAAAACTTCAGAATTGAAATTTATTCAGTTGTTAAAAGTGAGGTGGGTCTATTAATACTAACTTGAAAGGGTATATTCCTGAGGTTTTATTCTTTCTTAAGCAAATTGTAGTATATTATACTTTTGATTAAAACAATAAAAATAAACAAAATATCTATGTGTATGTATCTTTTTAGATCTATGTTGTTGAGAATAATTACCTCTTAGGAAGTTTGGAGCACAGATGGTGGATTCTAAAATATTTTACTGGATGTAATGCTGTACTATTATAATAGGAATATATTATTTTGTAATGTGAGTATGTAAATTTTAATTCATCTTTACATGTCAATAAATATCCTTCTGGACAATAATTTAATAGTGTTACAATATATTCAGTTATATAAATATAACATAAACTGCTTAACTTTATGAGGAACTGCTAGGTTATATTTTAAAAAATATAAACCACATTATACTGCACATATTTGTATATACATCTATGTACACTTGTCTTTTTATTTCCATGTAATAAATTCTCCAAGTAAAATTAGTGTGTCCAAGTTTGTGCTTGCCACATATTTCCAGATTGTTCTCCAGAATAGTTGTACCAATTGTTTCTAGTATCCAACTAGGGATGTTAGCATGCCATTACTGACTTACCTCTGGTGAGGAAATTATGATTTCTCTTACTTAGAAATTTTACTGATTCTCTTTCACCTCTGGATCAGGAAAGTGAATGCATGTCATCAAAAAACGAAAGCTGTCTTTCATTTCTAAAAAACATTTCTAAAAAATGTTTTAAAAAGATTATTTATTAGAGAGAGAGAGTGTGTGAGAGAAAGCACAAGCAGGGGGAGGGGCAGTGGAAGAGGGAGAGGCAGACTTCCCACTGAGCAGGGAGCCCAACACTGGGCTTGATCCCCAGACCCCCTAGGATCATGACCTGAGCCAAAATAGAAGCTTAATGGACTGAACCACCAGGTGCCCCTCAATGATCTTTGTTTCAAAGAGCACTTATCTTAACATGTGTAGAGCTAATCTCTAAAATAGATGCCTAACTTATGTTGTATATAGTAGTTGTGTATAGCAGTGTTGTATGTGGCAGTGATTTATGTTAGCATACATTATCATGGTTAGCAGAAAAAAAATAGAATCTTTGAAATTTGATAAGCTTGGGTTGAGACCTCAGGTGTGTCCTTTACTGGGTTGATTTGAACCTCAGCTTCTTGAGAGCTATTACTTACATTATTAGATTGCTAAAGAAAATTAAAAAAATACATATCATAAAGTTTCCACCACTGCGCCATATGGTAGGTTTTATAGAAAGCAAACTTTTAACCAGATAACTTCTTTGTGAAATATTTATTTTCTTTCTCATTAAAAAAAAAAGTGTATGTGTGTGTGTGGGGGGGCAATATTATTCATATAGTTAAAACAGATCTGATAGGCTAAAGTATAGCTGATGTGTTTGTTTCTCTGGTTTTTCATATCTTAACTTTTGGTCAAGGATATTCCTTTTGATACAGCTAATTTCAAGGAATAATGAAATGAAAGTAAACTCTTTTCTTTACGTGATGGATATGTGCAAAAACCTTTGTACTGGTTTCCTTGGGAACAAAAGTAGGTGCAAATGCCTAAGTATAAAATGTGTTGAATTTTGTTCAGCATTTAACATAAAATGATACTTATATTTGCAGTAGGTTTCCCTTTAAAATGCAACCAAATGTGAATATTCCTTAGGGCCCCTTTGTAAGCAGAGAGAAAGAGAAGAGAATACATGAAGGATATACAGCTATGTAAGAGAGCAATGAAGGGGGTTAGTACCAGGAATGCAAAGTAGCAGAAAAAATATCATCTGATGCCCTGAACTCTGGAGACACAGGAGTCTATTCAAGTGGACAGCCTTGTACCAAGATTCCTTGGACAAACTCAGGTGTCATTAATAAGATGTGTCAAAGTATACTTTACAAGACTCCTGTATATGAGACCCCCAAATGTAGCTCATAAGCAAAAAGGTCAAAGATTAAGTTGAACAACTTCTGATTGTCTTTTAATTTGAATTAATTTCCCTCCCTTCCTTCCTTCCTTCCTTCCTTCCTTCCTTCCTTCCTTCCTTCCTTCCTTCCTTCCTTCCTTCCTTCCTTCCTTCCTTCCTTCCTTCCTTTCTTCCTTCTTTCTTTCTTTCTTTCTTTCTTTCTTTCTTTCTTTCTTTCTTTCTTTCTTTCTTTCTTTCTTTCTTTCTTTCTTTCTTTCTTTCTTTCTTTCTTTCTTTCTTTCTTTCTTTCTTCTTTCTTTCTTCTTTCTTTCTTTCTTCTTTCTTTCTTCTTTCTTCCTTTCTTCTTTCACAAATTTTATCAAAGGTATATGTTTTAATGAACAAGAAAAGAATATTGCCTCATTATTTCTCAAACTTCTTTTTGTTTCTTCTGGTGATCATTTTTTTCCTCTATGCCTTTTAAAACATTTCTAACATACTCTTGCTGCTAATTTCTCCGTGGAATTGCTATTCCTTCTGGCGTTTCCCTGAGTCCCTGCCATGTATCACCACCCTCCATTCTTCCTTTAGCTGCAGCTGTTCTGTTGTCAAATCCAGCAGGTGAAGATTATCAAACTATTTTCTCTCCTGAGTAAAGTTACATCACCCTCACCTCCTGCTCTTTGCCTATTTTGAATTAATTTCCTGAATGGCATAGGATTAAGTAAAAAAAAAATGTTGTAATGAAAGTTTTTTATGTCTTCGTTTGTGATTTATAATTTGTTTGATCAAGTATAAAACTCAAAAGTGTAAATGTCAAGAGTTAACTGATACTGCTTAATCAGTCATTTCCAATTTTGATGTCAGTCTATTAACCTGCTGACTAAAAGGGCATTGTAGAGTATTAGTTTGCATTTGGTTTTAGAGTCCTCTATGATTTCTTCCTTAACAATGTTCACAGCAGTGTACCATTACAGCTTTTTGCTTCAGTTCACATTCTGATTGTTCTTCAACCTGTGTAATTCACAGTAGGAAGGGTAGTGTTGATTCAGACAAAATTTTGATCCATGCATATTGGCAGGCATAGTGTATGTATACTTTTTAAAAATATTTTATTTATTTATTCATAGGGACACAGAAAGAGACAGGCAGAAACACAGGTAGAGAGAGAAGCAGGCCCCATGCAGGGAACCCAATGTGGGACTCAATCCCAAACTCCAGGATCCTGCCCTGAGCCAAAGGCAGGCGCTAAACCTCTGAGCCACCCAGGCGTCCCTAGTGTATACTTCTGTATCATATCACAGTTGCCCCATTTTGTTCTTTTATATGTGGAACCAATTGACAAAAATATACAGATATCTTGGTAGTTATCTAAAAAATTTCCTACAGTATTGAATGTTTTTCTACAAAGAATTAAGAGTCTTAATAATTAGAGATAATAATTATATATTTGGTGAATTTATTTAATATAACATATCTTTTTAGTATTTTTGTATGTATAATTGTATATTGCATGCTTTTTACCTCCATTTTCTTATTTTTTTGATGTATATCCCAGGTCCATGAGGAAGTAAAAAATAATAGCCTCATTTTGCCCTGAGGCAAACCAAAGCCTAAGGCTATATTACTCATGATTCTTTCAATTCCAGTTGTCTAAAACTCTTTTTAGTTAATAGCAAAGAGAAAGCACACTGGCCTTTTAGCTTGTAATGTACAGGATAATCTGTCTTCAGATATCTTTGGATTCAGGTATACAAAGAAAGTTATAAATAGATTCCTCTACATTTCTCACCTCCTCTTTAATTAATATTGGCTTCATTCTCAGACAACAGTGCAGAGACGGCATCAAGGTTTATACCACCGGTACAGAACTCCAGGGCAAAGAATGCACCTTTTTCCCAAATGGCTCCCTTAAAAAGCCTTGTCACTTACCTGTGCCTGAAGCAGTGGTTGTTACCAGGTCTGGAACACCTGAAGCTAAGATATTGGGGCAAGGAATGGACTCCAGGGGAAGAGGTTCTGCTTCAAAAGAAGAGATGTTGAGGAGGCAAAACAATAGATTTCATCAAATTTCACATAACTTAATCAGAATCTTATTTTTGGTCTTCAGTTCCATGTTATTCTTTTAGTCTTCCACTTAGATGAGTCCTAATTTGACATGATATATAAAGACTCAATGTTAGGGAAATCTTTTAATATTTATCCTATAAAAAAACAAGCATATTCTAATGTCTGAAAGGAGATGTTAGGAATTTCAGAATGTGAACAAAGTATAATCTTAAAAAAACCTTGTGAGAATTCTGATTGACCTTTTCCCTTGATTCCACCATTCTTTCCAACTTTTGTTTTCTTAGCTTTTTCCCACTGCTTTGTTTTTTGAAGCTATGGATGTTAATAGAGAACTCTTTCAAACAATGACTACTTTCTAAGATAGTAGGTACTATTGCAGACAAAACTAGATACCCCCATACTGGTCTGCAAAGAGAATTATTAAAAATTTTGGTCTACTTGTTTGTTCCACTCACCTACTATGAATATCTCAAAGATCTAAATTATCTTTGATTTCTCAGTTTTATTGCTCAGGCTTATAATTGTGTTCGATGTCTGTAATGCGATAATAACATTAATCAATGCTGTTGAATGAATGAGTGAATCAAACTCTAAATCACTTAGAGACAAATGAAAAAAGACAATTAGGAGAGTATATGTTCATAGGGGAAAATAGATTCAAGAGACCTAAGAATAAGTAAACAAAGGCATTTCTTCATGGTACTAAAATAATAATTATTTAAATCAATGTATTTTCAATGTAGAAAATAATCATGTTAACTAAAATGGTGAAGAGATGGGAAGTCTTCAAATTAGGGACCTACGATACACTGCAAAATATGAGTATGCAAATCAGTCCCTATTATTTTCCTTAATGATTTTGTCTCATCTAAATTCATATTATGAATCGCTAACATACTTGGGAGTCTCACTCTTCCCTATAAATTATGACATAAAAAGCTTTATAGTTCACACTTTTGTAAATTTATCCAATTCTATCCTTACAACTCTATGAGGTAGATTACTATTATATTTATTTTAAAGATGAGGAAATTATGCTAAGAAAGATAAGATGACTTCCCATAATGACTAATGTAACAAAATTAGGCACTAAGTCCCATTAGCTTTCTATGAAAATTTTATTTTTTCACATTTCTATGAATAGTAACTGTTACAATTTTTTATAGAGTAATAAGAACAATACAAAAAAAACTCAATAAGAACATGAGAAGTTATAAAGTATATATATTAATATGATTTATTTCCATATTTATTGTTTTATTTTTCCAGAAATGTCTTCATTAATTTCTTCACTATTCTTCAAGTCATGCTTAAAATAGATCTAATTTGACTTTTGGCTTGGGTAAATGATATATGAAGTTTTAGGTTCTCAATTTTTTAAAAAATATTTTATTTATGTATAATGAGAGACACACAGAGAGAGAGAGAGAGAGAGACAGAGACACAGGCAGAGGGAGAAGCAGGCTCCATGCAGGGAGCCTGATGCGGGACTTGATCCCGGGACCACAGGATCACGCCCTGGGCGGAAGGCAGGCGCCAAACTGCTGAGCCACCCAGGGATCCCCATGGTCCTCAATTTTTATAGGCATTTGGAATTAGTATTCACATGAACATTTAAACTCATGAACCCAAATTTCTGGTGTATTTTTGGTTTTCTTATTTCTAGATCTCAATTTAGAAATAATCAGTTTGTTAACAACAAGGAAATCAATTTTAATTTATTATATCAAAAAGAGAAAATATAAACAATATTGATGAATATAAATTTTTAAGTACAAGAAGCCAATTTGAGTCCAAATATCAAAATAATTGGATATATTGGAGCCTTGCTGGAAGGACAAAGGATACTTCCACTTGATATTGACTCTTCTCTAGATCAATAGTAGTTCCAAATGTAGTAAAAAGCAGCCGAGATTTAACAGGGCCTAAATTATTAAGGCTAGTGCATTGTTGCTAGAGAGTTCATTAACAATCCCATCAATACAGCATTCTTCATGGACGTTAGTAAGAGCTTCATGGAACATTTTAAAAGAGAATGAGATATCTCAAAGGACTGATCTTAGTTGAAAAAATTTAATTAGCTAAGAATAATTACATTAGTTAAATGAAACTTTTAATTGAAAACCTGTTGGCATTTTCTAACCTGCTTCACAGATTCCTCTAATCATTTATATTTAAGAAGTGGAGAGTTTCTCTACATGGTGTTTGAGAAACATCTAAACATTCTGGAATTTGTATATAGATGTTCAAAGGAATTTAGTAAGTGTGGTAGTAAAAACAAATAGGATTTTCTGCTTGGGAAATGGTGCATTTTAAAGATATATGTAGGAAAGAAAGGAAATTATGTAGAAATATTCATGGTAAATACGTAATTCTTGGAAATAATGCAAAATAGTTATCTCCTAAAGCTTTCACAATTGTTAAAATTCCATGGACTGAATTTCAGACCATATAACACTCTAAAAGCTTACAGGAAAATATTATCATTTGTAAAATTATTTTGTTGAGTGTTATTAAAAAAATGTCATTTAGCAAGGGTTCTTACAAAATTAAAAACCTAAAATTGAATAATATAAACATAAAAGGCCAATGAAAACTCTTACTGTCAAAATTAGCATAGATCACATTTTAGATTGTATTTTACTAGTTGCTATTCAAAATAGGTTAACTAACTACCTCTTTGGGGTAGCTTTTAGCTTAAGCCAGAGAGCATTGGTTTGAAGAGACATAGATATTTATTCAAATTCACAAATTCACAAGGACATCAAACAAATCAATCTGTTAATTACTCATGGAATTAATCCTGGCCCAGACCCATTTCTTTCTGAATCTCAGCAACACTATCACCCAGTGCTTTCTTCTTCACTTCATCTTCAGAAGATTGCTGAAACTTGAATTCTCTAACTCATCAATTTGATGGTGAAGCTGAGACCCATTCTGTTCTTTTCCCTTTTCTTTTTTATATCTTCTCCTTTTTTATATCTTCTCCTTTTTAGCTTTCATGGGTGCTGAATGCCATACAGGTAGCTACAAAAATTCATATTCATTTTAAAGATCTTTCATCATGCAGTTTTTGACATCTCCTTTTCAAATAATCTACAATAGAGGAATCTCTCTGGTCAGCTAAAAAATGTAAAGTATAGGCATATCCATATTTTTACTGTGTAAGAGGACACAAAAGAAGATAAAATCTTGGGATCTTAGTGAATGAATTTGGATCAGAGACAAAGGGTTTTAGTTTTCCTCTGCAGAGTACTGGGAAGCCAGGGTGGGTTTTAAGATGGATGGATACTTTAGCAATGAAGTTAAAACAACAAATAAAATATAATACAAGTATTAGAAGATTCTATTGGGCCATACAGTAATTGGGTAGAGTATGGAACACAGACAATGGATAAAAAAAGTGACTTTTGATTTCCCTTATTTATTAATTCATACGAAATGTTGATACTAAAGTTTATCAAACAAGCACATAAAGCATACAGAATTATGGGAAGAAGATAGATAAATTAAGATTATGATTGTATTACAAAGGCCAAAATAAAATTGGAGTGAAATCTAAGTTTCCTAGGAATATTAATGTAAACCACAAAACACCTTAAAATCCAAGTGGTTCCAGCCCCTCTTCTTACTGATGAAGAACCTGAAAACAAGAAAAAATACAAGGCAGATTTATCTGCAGTATATCTGTCCAACATTAGCCCTTCCTTTACTAATAAATACAAGATACTATAATACATTGCCATTTATATTTATTCTTAAATTCTATTATATTTCTCTATTTCTATATATTCTAATATATCTAGTCTTAAATTCCTTATATTTATTCTTAAATTCTAAATTTGTCAGGTAACATGTGTATATGTAGAGCTTTTAAATAGTTTTTTAAAAAAATATTTTATTTATTTATTCATGAGAGACATAGGAGAGAGGCAGTGACATAGGCGGAGGGAGAAGCAGACTCCCTGCAGGGAACCTGATGTGGGACTGGATCTTGGGACTCCAGGATCACTCCCTGAGCCAAAGGCAGACCCTCAACCTCTGAGCCACCCAGGCGTCCCTTTTTTATAGTTTTTTGTTTGTTTTGTTTTTTAGCTTTGAATCGTGGCATTGTATACACATCACATTGTATAGGGATCACGTTGTTGTTGTATGATAATCTCCTTCTTGCTCCTTTCCCTTTCAGAACTTGGTCTGCCTTCTTGAACAGCATGAATTCTGTTCCCTCATTTAGGGTAACAGTGGGTACAGAAGGGTTGAAACATTATACTTTCTAAACCAGTTCCTTGTTTTGGATCATATCCATCTTGAAGAGATTACCGCTCTTCTGGTGATCATCATCCTCATCGCCTAACACCTGCCTATGCACCATGTGCCAGAGACTGTGCACACTGCTTTAATGTATTATCTCATGCAGTCTGTGCGGTCCACGCAGCTGCTGGTAAAGAACTCTGTTTCAGAGTAGTACAAAGAGCCGGCAACAGAGAAAGCATGATGGCAGCTGCAGTGTAACTGGGAGAATTGTCTCTGACAATTGGCTCCCGACTGGGTCTGAGGGCATTTCTTCTTTAGTCCCCTCAGTTCAGTTAGCAGCCACTGCGCACCTGCTCTGAGCCGGGCAGAGTGCTGGGTGTAATGTGCCAGCTGAATGAGTGAACACCAGCCTGCCTTCCATGTGTGATCCTCACCCTTGCTCAAAGGGGTGGATGATTCTCTGTCCCATTTAGGCTTGTGCTGATTGCACAAGGGAGCTCCAGAGGTCAGAATCTACCCTTTCCCCACTGCCCTTAATATCCATACCTTTTTAATTGAAGAATAATATTTGTAACTGTTTTTCTCCTGGAACTCTCTGGTTTTTAAAAGTGATTTTCCTAACAAGGACAACGTAGGGCGGATCATCATTTTTTATGTTCAATTACAAAATGTGGAAACAAGGCAAAGGGGATTTAATTTTTTTCATTATTTGTTTTAGGTAAAGGATCAAGTCAATGAAAGAGCCAGAATTCATAAGGTTAAATTCCATTAGTTAGACATGCTGCTCTTTGTGCTGTGTACTATACTTCAGATGGGAATTCAGAAATGAGCAAAATCTGAGACATAGGAATTCCAGAATGGATCTGCCACCTGCCAGCTAGCGTTCAGATCTCAGAGGGGACCTGCCTGCACTTATTTAATGGAAAGATAAATGTGTTCACGGATCTGTTACTATAAATTCATTTAGAAGCGGGACAGAGGCTGCACTCACATTCCTCCCAGGTCTGAGCTGCTGGCAGATTTGGTTCACTGTACCTCTGGGAGGTAATACATTCTAGCTAGGTGGCAAAGTGTGATTGTTATTCAGAGCTTCCTAATACCTGTTTCTTTTACAATTCCAATGAACTTTTGGGTTGAATTTGTCAATTTATTGAAAAATGCTTTTGTACACATACTATGGGCATGGCAATGTATGGAGTACTGTGCAGGACATTACAAAGATAAGCATGGTTATTACCCTAAAGTTGCTAATGGTCTAGTAGGAAAGAAAAAGAGTGAGGAAGCATAAACAGTTTTATTAAAACTAGAATGTGCAATGAAGAAAGAAGATACAGATCAGTGATGCTTAGTTTGGGAGGATTCTAGATATTTCTAGAATAAAATGAAATCTAAGAACTATCTTTCCAAAAAATGCACGATCACTCTTTAATTTTAGATAGCTGTGCTGGAGTAAAATTGACATACTATAATCTTTCCATATTTAAATTTTACAATTTTATGAGTTTTGACATACATTTGTACCCATGAGATTATCACTAAATCAAGATTCAAACATATATCACATCACTCTTAAGAGTGATTACATTTAAATGTTAGTCATTACATACAACCTTGTGTGTATTTGGAACCCAGACCAAGAGCCCAAAATGGAAAAAGGGCTTAAGCAGAATGACACTGTCACAAATGTAACTCTTCTTGGCATAATAGAAAAAATAAATTGCAAAAGTTATGTGCCATGTTCCCCGAGTGAAAATTCAGTGGGAGGTACCCAAAACCCACACTACCTGAGAAGAGAAACGCTCTTCTCATTGGAAAGAAAAATAAATACTTTGGATAGCTTTTTTTTTTCCTGAGAGATCTTTAGTATTTCTGAGAGATTCTATGTACCAATATTCCTTCATATGTTTATATGTAGTTCAGAATTGTTCATTTCTAGCTATTTGCTTCATATAAATAAAAGCTCTGTTTAAATTTTTGTAACTCCTATCTCTCTCAGAACTTTACAAAGGAGATGTTTAATGATGGTGATTATAGTGATCAAAAACAGAAATAACACATGCAGTCAACATGAACATGCTTGGTAAAACTGCTTAGTACTAAATGCTTCTGTAAATGAAATCTAAATATATAGAAATGTTTTGACCTTTCACAGAATCTATGATTATTCCTGCTTTTATATATATTGGGAAATGTTTCAATTATACATATAAAATAAAAAATATCAAACAATGGTAATTTTTGTTATGTGAAACTTTGGAGAGTGTCTAATTCCTCTGATTCTGCTATTATTTAAAAATGCATAGTGGACTTTTCCAGAGCATAAAAGAAATATAATCTGTTCTTTCAATGCTTGAACCATCTCATCAGGCTTGAGGTTACTTGAGATAGATGGAATCATACTGGGTGACTAAACCAATTTCTGTGGCAATAGCTCAGCCATAAAAATTAGCCACTTGTCACTCTTTCACCTGCATTCCCCATACACACTCCATGCCTGAAAGTAATTAGACTAGATTTAAGATAAACCAGGCAATGAATTAGTGAGATGGTTATTGCATATTTAAAATGTATGCGGAGGTACTTCTTAAGATCTTTTCAAACCACCCATTTAGATCACTACAGTTTTATTGAAATATGTAAGACTACATCGCACAATTTTAAAGATTTGCAAAGCAAGTTTTTGGCTGACAGACGTTCTTTGTAGGTTAACTAACTTATTTTGGAAGGAAAAATAAAGTCCCAACTGCAGGGTGGTCCGATGAAGTGTCTCAAGTGTGCTCCTATTACTACTATCGATAGACACTTGAGCTAACAGTGAAGCATAGGATTTCTTAGATCTGTTGTACCTACCTACTCTGCGCTTTGCCCTGTATTCCCAGGGTGAAGAGATAGTTTAGCTTTCCGATAAGTGAGATCCATTTATATATAGCGAGTAATTATTCTTAAAAGAGAAAAGAGGACAGACTATTTTATCTTCATTGCTGATTTTCTTTTCTCTGCTTAGCTTTTGTCTTTGTAGTTTAGGATGTGAATGACTACAAGTGTATCTAACTCCTTCCTCTGGATTTTAATAACCAAATTGTATACATGTTCATTTTTAATTTAATAGGTTAAATTGCAGTTATGTTTAATCCTGAAGCTTTCTTTGGAGGCAGCTATGCTGTAAAAGAAAAAAAAAAATCTTACTTGGGAGCCAAAGGAACATTTGTTTGCATCTGAGCTCAGAAACATACTCTCTTTGGGACCTAAGGACATAATTGTCTGGTGTTCAGCAGAGCCTCCAAAGATAGGAGACCTGATGCTATCACTTTATCCTCTATTGCCTTTCATAGTTGTGGTACGAATAGGCTTAAGACGGCAGCCCGGGTGGCTCAGCGGTTTAGCGCCGCCTTCAGCCCAGGGTATGATCCTGGAGACCGGGGATCGAGTCCCACATCAGGCTCCCTGCATGGAGCCTGTTTCTCCCTCTGCCTGTGTCTCTGCCCCTCTCTCTGTGTCTCTCATGAATAAATAGGTAAAATCTTAAAAAAAAAAAAAAGGAATAGGCTTAAGAGAGGTAGTTGGGTATGATAGTTCAGACAGTGAGTGTAAGAATTAGGGCTTGCCTGAGTCTTGTTTCTAAGTCTTATTTCTGCCAGAGACTTGTTATGATAGTTTGGGTAGTAATTCAAAGAGCCAAGCTCTGCCTGAATCTTGTTTTCTGAGTCTTCTTTTTCAAGGTGATGAGACCTTGAGAAAATTACTTTGACCTTGCTAAGCTTCAGTTTCCTTCTTTCTAAAACCATAATAGTAATATCACCTAAAACATATGGTCTTGGTAGAATTAAATGATACAACGCAGGTAAAGAAACTGACTCAGTTGTGTAGTATTCTGTAAGCATGCAATATAATTTGATAGTAATAATAATATTATAAAAATGATTAAGCAGTTAACCTGTATGCCTCTTCTACTTGTTTCCTCTTCTCTTCCACCCCTCCCTTTTTTTCCCTCCTATTTTCCATCAAGAGGAAAGTCAAGGCGAGGGACTATAAAGTCAATATGAGAGGGTGGAAGACTTAGCAAGAGCAGCTGAATCAATCTTTACAGTTTAGGGTTGGGAGTAAGAGATGCCCCTTAAGCCTGATCTTGAAAGACACTCCTAAGACCTTTTCCTTTTGAGAACCCCCTGAGCAGCCACTGCATAGAAGAAATCTACTTCTTTCATGAAATCATTCGAGGTTAGTGTTCCTAACTTCCTAACCTATTATTGACACAATCTCATACATAGATGTATTTTTTTCTGAATTTATATTTGTCCATTCTCCACAATCTATACATTTCCTTACTATGTAGTCCAATTTTTGGTATGTATTTACTACTTATCAAAAAAATGAGGTAGATTAATACATTCAAGTACTCATCAACATTTCTTGTATTTCGTAACTTTAAAATCATTTAAACTATTTTGTTTTATTAAATGTAGAGCTCTGAGCAAAAAAGCAGAGAGAAAGATGTGAACTGATACATTGTCTGGATTCAAATCCAGTCCCACCTCTACATGCTAGGAGCTTAGGCCAGTTACTTACCTATTCTCTGACTCAATTTTCTACCTGGTACCAACTCAGTGATTTCCAACTGGATAATGGTT
Source organism: Canis lupus baileyi (assembly GCF_048164855.1). Lineage (NCBI taxonomy): Eukaryota > Metazoa > Chordata > Mammalia > Carnivora > Canidae > Canis > Canis lupus. The sequence goes on along the minus strand of NC_132844.1, from coordinate 12,829,998 downwards.
ACAAGAATTTGAAGGGGATGATTTAAAGATAATGATTCATACATAGTAAATACTAAATGAGTGTTAGCTAATACTATTAGTAGTATAAGACAGACTTTCAAGCATATGCCTTCTTTTTTTTTTTAAAGATTTTATTTATTTATTTGTGAGAGACACACACAGAGAGGCAGAGACACAGAGGGAGAAGCAGGCTTCATGCAGGGAACCCGATGTGGGACTTGATCCCGGGACCCCAGGATCATGCCCTGGGCCGAAGGCAGGCGCTAAACCACTGAGCCACCCAGGGATTCCCAAGCATATGCATTCTTGTGAAAATAAGAAAAACATTTTTGAAACATCAGTTTTCTCACAACTCTTCAAAGGTGAAAGAATTTGCTTGTGTATAGTTTGCAAAGAAGATAGTAAAGCTGAGTCCGACAGGATAGCACGTTTTAATGGTAAATAACTCCATATTATTACATGGAACAACTAGTCTAAAAGTAGGACAAAGATAACACTCTAAACTGATGAAATTATCAGAGAGTAGTTTCAGAAGTTCTCTGTATCACTTTTCATAAAGCAACATATTTTAAACTGGAAGTTCAGGAAGTAATGTGATCAGCAACTTTTTAATGACTTACAATACTTTTTCTCTAGTATTTATCTTCTATTTAATAAATATTATCTTTCTTTTATAATTTCATGTAAGATTACAGATCTCAAATAGTTTTGTTTTATTATCAACTAGTGTGTCCTCTGATCTTGATGCTGAAACTATATACCAAAAACAATTTTTCAAACTCTTAATTTGGCAAGATTCTTTCTTAGTATTGTCATTTTAAGTAAGATACTATTCTAGGATTTTCATATAAGTCATATAAGACCATGCAATTCAGTAAATCATGGCAGGGTAGTACTAATATCATATTTATATTATTTTAGTTATTTTGTGGAAATAGATAAAAATTTTCATCTTGAGAATTATTGAATGACATTTAGCAAAGTTTTAAAGAAACTATAGAAAATAAAAAGAAAAAATTAAATTCCATAATTATTAACTTTCAAGTATAATCACTGGTTTCATTTTAGGATATTTTCTTCTTTTTGAAAGAAGAATCGTGCTGTTGTTGATATAACATCTAATATTGTGCTTAAGAATACTAGCTCTGAGCAGAGAGGCTGTTTGAGTCTAAGGCCTCTCCACCTGTTAACTGTGGCTTGGCTTAGTTACTTAACATCTCTCAAACTTGGTTTCATCATTTGTAAAATGGGAACATTAGTAGTGCTTTTATTAAACCATTATTGTGAGAATTAAATAAATTAAGTAGCACATATGAAGTACCTATAAAGATATATAATGGCTTATGCTGGACATACAGCTCTGTATAACCTATTTTTACACTTAACCTCATATCACATGCAGTTTCTCATCTGAGTATTTTTCAAAACGTGGTTTTTAGAAGTTATGTAAAAAATATCATTGTGATTTTATTGTGTCTCCTTAGGTTTGAACATTCAGTATTTTTTTAAAAATAAGTCATGTATGTAGCTTTTGTTCTTCTCTCTGATTTGCTTAGGGCAAATTTCAGAAAGAAATTACTAGGTTAAAAAGCACATGGATGTTTTTAAGGCTCTTTTGTGCTGCAAATTGCAAAATTGCCCTTTATCTTCCCTCGAGTAGTGTGTGAGTGTTCATTGCTCTATACCTTTGTTAACAGTGATTTTTTAAAAAATTCATTTTGTTTTGAAATCAAACGTGTCTTTCATATCTTGGTAACTGTTTTTACGACCACCTGTGTGGCATATAAGGTATGTCCTCTGATGTTACTTCAGGCCAAAGACAAATAGTCTAATCCTCAGGCTCATGATGCCTGCCTGTATCAACTCTGTGATTCCAGTTCCACTATGCAGCCATCAGCATATGAGAAAGTAGTCAGCTGGTATTTACAAAATGAAGGTTATGAATCTGAGCTATATTCCCCAAAGATTTATGAACTATAAAATGGCATTATTATTATGTTCCGTCATTGCATTGTGCTCTTTAGCTGCCTTCCATTTTCTGTGGTAAAGCTCCTTAGGATCCATTTGCATGAAAGCTACTGTGTGTACTCATTTTGTATTGTATTGTGGCAAACGCTATAATCTACAGGGTTCCTATTCATTTTGGAATTCATTTCACAGCTCACTAATTGTGTGAATGAGAAGAGGAAATATATGCTTTTATTCCGAAGCATGCCAAGCAGATGGCCCAAAGTTCATTGCTAGCAGTACTGTCGGTGTGGTCCTCTTCTGTAGGTAGTGAGCCTGGCATCGATCCGTCACACACAATGTGAGGGTCCATTTAACACAGCAGTTGACAGTCACTGAGCCTCTGGTTGGTTATGACTTATAAACATTTTATTTTTTATCATCAACTTCTAAAGTGGTCAGTCATTTTGAGCAGGTGCAAACACAGTAGAATTCATATTTGTTTTACTTGAGAAGACAAAATGAACCTTTATTCATATGGAAATTTGGGGAAAAGAAAACAGTACAGGGGACTAAGCTTAGTTTCTTAAAAAGGGATTAATACATGTATGGAGATTCAAAACTGTAGCATCATTTCTGAGATTGAACCTTTTGAAAAATTAAGTTGAAGAAAAAAGATTGTGGATTATATCTAAGCCTTTTAGGTGAATCTCCTTTCAAATCTCTTGTTCTTCCTGTATAAGGAAATTGTTTATTTACTTTTATATGCAATGTGTAATTTATGTAACCATTCTAAATGTTCCCAATTGCACTTATCCTGTGTGTGTGTGCATATGTGTGTGTGCATATTGTGTAGTGAGACAATCAAATAGAGCCAGAGGAGATGACAAAAAAATGAAACAATGAATGTCTTCACACATTTCCTACTTCAACAAGGATACTAGGACAATATGAAATTGGATTATTACTTTGGGAGATGGGGGTAGGTCCAATATTCTAATAGAGTTGAGGTAGTAATTTGATCACAGTATCTTATTTAAGAGAAACAAAGCATCAGAAATACCTACATGAAAATAAAATGAGTGTATATTTCTCTCACTCCTTCCTTCTTTCTCCCTTTCAAAACCTCCTACTATGGGTTTCACTTGTTGTATTGACTCCATATTTCCTTTTTCTTGGCTTTCAGACTGATGCTGCTCTAATGTATGATGCCGTGCACGTGGTGTCTGTGGGCGTCCAACAGTTTCCCCAGATGACAGTCAGTTCCTTACAGTGTAATAGACACAAACCCTGGCGCTTCGGGACCCGTTTTATGAGCCTAATTAAAGAGGTATGTCAGGAGAAGCACATATGCCTGGTCTCTTTTGTCCTCAAGGTGAATGAATTGAGATTATTTCAGTTTTCCTAACAGGTGACCTTTTATTTTTATCTTTTGAATTAAATTTCCTCCATACAAGCAAAATTAACATTTTTACTAAATGATGTGGAACAAAAGGGGGGGGGATTGCATGACAAATAAACAGATATCTTTCAAAATATCTGATTGCGTTTAGTAAACAGATGAAAATCTCTGACTTATGATTTACGACATTGTTAGTTTTCACCTTCCTGAATCTTTATGTGTATTACTTTTCATTTAAGTGGAGATGCAGTGTAAAGAATGCCTATATTTTAGGCAACCACTTTTAACATGAATGCCATTTGCACCCCACTAAATTACATGTCTTACAAGAATTGTTATTTAGATCTGTGGTTCCTAAATATAATGTCTAGTTATTTTAAGTATGTTAGCAGTTAACATAAAACAGAATTACCTGGATTCAGAGAAGTGCAGTTTACTTCATATTGATAATGCAGTCATTCTTATGGCCATATATCATTTCTGATTAGAGCAGTTATGGTTATAGACCAAGAATGCCCATAGTGAGGGAAAAAGGGTAAAATTCTAAACATCACACTCACAAATGCACACACACTATTTCCAGTTATCCTATCATGAAGGAAATCCCTCTGTCAGCTTAGGACACATTTCATTTGATTATAACAGCAGTTTTTATATGAAAGTGTTAACTATGAAAATTTAATATTTGTTAGGAAAATCACAGGGATTATTACCATACGAAATTTTCCTTAATGGCTTTAAAGAAATCATCAATTCATCATATAATAAATTATTCATCTTGAAAAGAAAAGTGAAAATAGGGTCATAATTAAGAATCTCCAGGTTCTTGGCAAAGAATACCCATGAATTTTCCACACGTAATTTTTAATGTATTCTCAGATAGGTGAAACAACACATCTGAAACATATGTAGTTAATTTATTTACTTCACATTCTACATTTATGTCTGCTTTAAAACTAAGCGTCCAAGAGCTGCAAACATAGTGCATAGGTTTGTTGGTTAAAGAATTGCATTCTGGATGCAGCATCTGAATATTGAGGTGTGTGTCAAACTGTCCTATAAGAAACAGTTGTGTGAAACTCACTATTGTATTGATTGTAAGGTGTTGTCGAGGACCTAGTCCATTACATCACACAGTGCTCCTCTTTATGAGGACCAACGGGAGACATTCTTCTCAGAATTCAGTGTCAGGAAAAGCTGAGCTTCTCCTGGGCAGTTGGTAGGTCTTAAATTATGGGCCCTGTACATTGTGTTTCTATCACATTTTCTTCATTGCTTTGGTTGCTAGGAAGTTCAGAATTAAATTTGTGGTTGCATTTTATTAGTTACGCATTCTTACCTGATGAACATTTCTTTATGCTGCCTTTACCTCAGATCATTTTTTTAAACTATTTTTTAGTTTTATTTCTGTACTTGTTAATCGCATTGTCTATTTTTGTACTAGTATGCATTTTTGTTAATCACCTAAAATTATTTTCTTTGGGGAATGTTGGGTTAAAAATATTTTTTCTTCCATATTGGAAACCACTTAACAAGTATTTCAACTCAGTGATGAAGTCTTAAAATATGTATATAGATAAGTATTATAACTGTTTCTGTTTTATTTGCAATTTTTTAGCCTAGAACTGTTTTAGAATCCCTATACATAACTATAGAAATACATGGAGGCTAAGAAATGTAGTAATAATGATACCATTTGTATCCCTTCTTGAAATGTTACCTATAACCTATTTGGTTTTATTTCTTTGGATCTTGGTATATATTCTTTCAAACATTAATAGCTGTGAGTATATGTTACACTACTTAGAATTTTCACATGTAAATATTTTTCCAAGCTACTTCCAAATGGCAAATAATGGAAAACATTATTTTTTGTATATAGCCAGCAGAATGAGAAAACTTTTTATTAAAAAAAATTCGGAAATTTGCTCACCTGTGATGGACTGAACCCATTATGTAATTAGATTATTATATTTTCACTTCCTTCTATGTGAAAGGCCTCTTTTACAGGAAGTATAGCTTGACATGAAGTAATTTTGATATATTTCTCCCGGTCTTGCTTAAGGGAAAAATAAAGTAATAAGTTAATTATTCTAAGAGGAAAGTGTATAATTGAAGTTGTATAACATAGGTTTTCCTAAATTCAGTTTCTTTCTCTGTAATAAAATAAGCTTATGTTCATATTAGTATGAATTTAGGAGTGGTACTTTATAACAGTAATTCTATTTGGAGTCTCCAGTGAGATATTCACTATCTCATGTATTATAATAAGTGACAAAATTATTCTCAGTTTGCCAAAGGAGGTTTGCTAGTTAGAACAATCTTCAAATCTCTCATAAAAAGTTATACACAGAAAATCATTATTTAAAATGAAAAATTTATAATAGGTTTTATACTGGGACTAAAACAGTGTCTGTAGACAAAAATCCTCCAAAGCTCATAAGAGGAAAATAATGTTTTAAAAATCAGTAGTGATACCAATTTATGAGAAGTAATGAAAATAGTGTTTCCTATTTTTTTGTGTGAAAAAATGTTTTATCTTCCTTTACTTATATGTTAACCCATTGTATTTATTTATTTGTTTGTTCGTTTCCTACAGGCACACTGGGAAGGTCTCACAGGCAGAATAACTTTCAACAAAACCAATGGCTTACGAACAGATTTTGATTTGGATGTGATCAGCCTCAAGGAAGAAGGTTTGGAAAAGGTACTTGAGTCATTCAACCTATTTACTTTATTATTAAGTGAAAAAAATCCTAATGAAGGAATAGGGAAATATTCCCTTTTGTAGTCACATTTCATGGGCATTTGACTTTATCGAATAACTCTTAAAAATACATATTCGATTCATTATATTGAATATAATAATTGAGAATTAGTATTCAAGGATAAAAAGTGTCTTAAGACAACTAAATATTTTATTTTCTCATCAAATTTTTCTTATACTTTGAAATGCATATAATTTTTATTAGCTTTAAGATTTAATATAGTAATTAAAAGTATTTATACTTCTGTTTGCATAGACTTTCCTATTTGGAGCAGGTCATAAAAAAAGGATTAAATACAGAAGCATATTTCTATTGCTGGGTCATAGTCAAGTGAAATATCTGACTTAATGTATGCAAAGTAAATTAGGTATGAACATAAATATATTACACTCATCTATCTTATTTGATTATATTTCTAAGGTAAAGTACAGACAAAGATTATAGAATTTGGGTGTATGCTTACTTTAAAAATACTTTAGTGTAAGTTTGTTTATATTTGTAATATATGCATTTATATATTTTTCCTGGTAGACTCATTAAAAATGTATTAAGATATTTTGATAAGAACTTAAGAAAAATTTATATTTGCCTGAAATAGTATTGTTTTAAAGATAGTAAGGTGTCTTATATTTCATCTAGCAATTAAACATGGAACATTATTTATAAATGGAAACTTGAGTCATAAGAAGAGGACTTTAACCTAAGAGACAATAGCATATTTGAATGTTGATTCAAATTATTCTGGAGAGAGAAAACATGCAATTTTTGATAATGTTACCAAGATAGGGAGAAATACAGCATGACCAACTGATGACTAACTTTGACAGGAATATTACCTTCTCTCACTGAGAGTTTCAGATTGTACCTTTTGAAAGACCATGCAAAGTCAAGAATCTTTCATAATAAACTGCAAACCAAATATTCATGAGTCAGTCACTTCCTAACTGCTTTGCTCCCATGATGAGAATATTATTCTATACCCAAGACTGGTATTGATAATGGTAGGGTTTAGTCAGATCTTACAGGTTTCATACCAGTATTTACTGGAGATACTGTCTTTTTTTTTTTTTTTTTGAAGTATACAAGTCACTAGGAAGAGCTTTGGCTTTTTTTATATTTCAGCACACCAACAAAGAAATGGCAATGCCTTCTTGTTACTATAGTCCCTGTAAGGAAAACATTAGAGAAGCTTTTCTCTAGGCAATAATGTGGATTATAGAAAGATCCTGAATATAACGCTTACCACGTACGTGTGATGATCAGCCAGACTGATAAACAGGGTACAACAATGTGAATTATACATATTGCCTTGATATTTCAAAAATATTTTGTACACTTCTCTGAAATTTGAAATTTTGTTTTGATAAATTAATTACACAAAATCTTTAAAATAAAGGGGTTTTTACATACAGTGATAACTCACTTGAACATAAATATGATGGAAAACTGTTCCACGCTTTACAAGAGCAGTAAAAGAATATTTCTGACAAAGGATGTAATTAAGTAGAGTCACGTATATGAGGTACTTAGAACTAGCTTTTGAATAATGGGGAATTATTGATTGGTAGAGATTGAGTCATTGCAGAAAGAGATAACAATATGGGGAAAGACAGCATAGCATTTGATTTAATCATTTAACACACACACACACACACACACACACAGACTCACACAGAGGTGGGAGACAGAGCTAAAATGCTAGATTTAAGTCATAAAGTGAGCACCATGTTGAGATATTTGCAATGTATTAGTATACAATATGAATTCAAAGAGGGAATAGCCTGGAGGCCTATGGGATGTGTAGAAAAATATTATAGTTTGGAATAATTTTAATATGGAGCCATGTATCTCAAACTATTCTGAGTGGAAGTGAGAGATGCATAAACAGTGACAGAGGCAGTAGCTGAATCTTCAACAGTGTTGTTAATTCAAGGAATAGCTGACTATTGGGATTATGCTTTTAAGGAGTAATGGAGGAGCCAGGTGATAAAAGTAGGAGAAGCCAGTGATAAAAGCATAAATCAAAGATTGGTGAGGAAATCAGTGGGGGAAATTAACATTAGAAAGAAATTGGAACAAATCTGAAGAGGCACATAAAGTACTGAGGTTGAGTGAAGGTAAATTAGAGAGAAGTGGAATTAAAAGTTCAAATCAAATGCTTTCAATATCTTCAAAAATCAGTGCATAAGGGGTATCCGGGTGGCTCAGTCAGCTAAGTATCTGACTCTTGATTTCAGCTCAGTTTATGGCCTTGGGGTTGTGAGATGCAGCCCCACACTGGTCTCTGTACTGGGCAGGAAGTCTACTTGAGATTCTCTCTTTCCCTCTTCCTTTACTCCTCCCACCCCTTGGTGCATACACACACTCTCTCTCCATCTGAAAAAAATAAAAAATAAAAAATAAATAAAATAAAAAGAAGAAGAAAGCACGTAAGTCATCAGATAAAAGAGAGCAGTTGGATTTAGTTTAGTTAGATCTTAAGAATAATGAGAATTTTTTGGCAAGTCTGTGACAGACTTGACTTTTAATAGTAGGAATAAAGTGCCACTAGGTAGCAAAATATACTCATTTTTTAAATCTAGTAGAATGGTTAAGAGATCAAGGTATAGATTTAGGCAGAACTGGGCTCAAATCCTTGCTCTGTCATTTAATATTTATGGACAACTTCATTAACCTCTCTAAAACACAGTGTCTTCAACTACATTGGGGGTAATAGCAGTATCTAATTCATGAAGACTAATGAGTCTTGCCAAGTTTTCTTTTGCTTTGTCCTGAAACCCATAGATGTAAAGACAGAGTTCCTACCTTGATAGAGTTCACAGTTTGGAAGGTTCAACAGATAGTGATCTTAGAGACTTAAATCACAATTACAATTCTGTCGCAAGTGTGTGAACTTCACCCTTCCACCCAAGTTCTCTGTGCCGAATTTCTCATCTCAAAAAATGTAAGGTGCTAAGGGCTAACGTGAGAATATCATGGCTTCTAAGAGAACCTGGAAATACAATCTTTATAGGTGTTAAGGCTAAGAATTTAGTTATCCCCAATTCTATTTTTATCATGACTGGGTGAGGAAAATGAAAAAAAAAGTGTAAAATGCTAGTTTTATCCATTTCTTCTCCTCATGCCTACTGCCTTTTCCTGGCTTTATCTTGGTCATCTTTGTCTAGTACACTTCATTTATTCACTTGATCCTCTTAACAAATATAGAGTGAACCTCTATTTTGTGCCCTTATGAAGGTTATATCCTGGTGAAGGAAACCTGCCAATTATAAATGGACTCATGAAAGTACAATATAGGATTAGGAAGTAATAAGTGCTAAAAAGAAAGATGACTTGTTTACATGTTTAGAGAACTGAGTTTGGGGTTGAAATGAGACTCTGAACACATCTTTTCCACTTAATGCCCAGAGATCAAATTGAATCTTTTCCATTCTATCTTGACAGGAACTTTGGTTGGAACACAGCCTGCTTAGCTTGTCCAAGAAGGGTCACTAATACTGCAGACACAGCCGGTCACATCTGTCCAAACAAGCTCTCCATGCCATGGCAATGCCTTCTTTAGAGCAATGGAGGAAGAATAAGGGGCTGAGGGGAAACTAGGTGCCATTCCAGATATTGTCTGCCTCAGGCAATAGGACAGTTTGTTTTCTTTAAGAGCCTGGTATTCAGTACTCAAAACTAGGAAAAGGAAAATAATAAGTAGTTTTCCCAGCTTGAATTCTTCTGGTCAGTTCAAAGACCATATTGTATATTCTACTTCCAAAATATGTTTAGAATCCATCTATTTGTCTCCACATTCATTGTTGCAATAATAGCCAAGGTACCTATCACCTGGACATCTATATTGGCACCCAAATAGACTTCTCTGTTCTATTCCCCTTATAGTTCATTCCCCATATGACAGCAGTCAGATCAGTGTCTTTGAAAGCAAATTGATCCATGTTATTGCTCTGTTTAAATCCTTTCACTCATTCCCACTGTATTTTGATTAAAATCCAAATATGATTTACAAAGTACTGCCTACCTTCCCCCTCAGCTCTCACTACCATCTCAGGTGTTTTCTGTGCATTAATTATACTGGCTTTTGCTCGTTTTTTTTTGTTTGTTTGTTTGTTTGTTTGCTTTTTTTGTTTTTTCACAGACATAAAGCTTTCTCTATTACTTTGGCAGGGAAATTTTCCCAGCTTGGAAAACCCACCCCCAGCCCTTTGCCTGGCTCACTCGTACTCATCCTGAGGGTCAGAATGTCTTTCTTCCTTAGATAGGCATCCCATAAGCCTAACCAAATTTGACTTTCTTATAGTGCCCTGTACTTTTCCTTCCTGGCACTTATCACAGTGTGTAATTATGTATGCTCTCAGTTCCACTATTTACATATTTGGGGCCTAGCAAAGTCTCTGGCACAAAGTATATCCTCACGAAGTATTTATTGACTACTGAATGAAAGAAGAATCACCACAAGAATCATAAGAACTCCACATAGAATGCTTATGTAAGTGTCTGGTGCAAATTTATTTTCCTATGGCACAACATTTTTTTTCTTTAATTTTTCCAGATTTACCCCATACCTACACAATGAGAACAGAGAAATCTAGTAGTTAGTCGGTGGGCTGGGGTTGTAAGTCAATGCTTCAAGGGGCACAGGATTTTAGAGTGCACAAGATGGCAACACTGAAGTCTGAACTTACAAGGATGCACTATGTACCTTACATAATGCATTTTAAATCCTGACAACCCAATTCTACATCAAAGAGTAAAAATAATATTCTATTTATAAAAGTTCCCGTTTTCCATCATATCAATTTGCGGTATGGGAATAAACGAAGACCACTTAAATGAGAACAAACAAGTTATTATTCAGAGCTTGCTGTAGCACTTGTGTTTGGCAGAAATGCAAAGGCAGGCAGGTCAGTGGAAAAGCTTCATAGTGGAAAAAAGGAAAGGCTTCAGATGTGCCCTGATTGGAGATTGTTAACATGAGGAAACATGGGGTGCTGGCAAAAGATAAGGAAGCTGGGGGTTATTGAACAGATCTTGACCACTTTGGGCAGATTGCCACAGAGGTGGTTTGCCTTCCCAGATTGTTTGCTCCACAGGCTCTGGGTCAAGTTCTATTTCATACATGGTCAGACTGTTGTCTATTTGTGTATTTAATCTGCCAATGGAATTACTGAAGTCACTTGGAAGGAGAGGAAGAAATAGCACAATGGTATGGTCAAGAAAAATTGACATGAGGAAGACAAAAATGTCTTCGTAACTGACAAAATGAAATTATTTTGGTTTTTACTTTTCTTTGAATATGTAACTAGGGAGATGCCTGGGTAGCTCAGCAGTTGAGCGTCTACCTTCTGCTCAGGTCGTGATCCTGGAGTCCCGGGATCGAGTCCCATATTGGACTCTCTGCATGGAGCCTGCTTCTCCTCTGCCTATGTTTCTGCCTCCTTCTCTTCTGTGTCTCTCATGAATAAATAAATAAAATCTTAAAAAAAATAAAAACAATATGTAGCTAGGATATGATTTACTGCCGGAAATGGTTTAATCTTACCTAGTACTCTGAAGCTTAGCTATGTGTTTAGGAAAGAGCAGCTTCAGTTGGAAGTAAACACTTGATTAAAAGGCATAAGATGTTAAGAAATATTGAGAAGACACTTAGAATATAACTCACAAGGATTCTGTGTAGAAGAAAAATAGTTGGAAGCTTTTACAGGAGATGTTTGAATTGAGATGATGACACTCCATGATAATGGTGCGTTTCCAATGCAAGTTGAGTTATCTAGAGGCCATTTTGCAGAAAATTACCACTTATATAAAAAAGAATATTTTAAACTGTAATGCAATAATAAAATTACTTATAGAGCTGAAACTAATATAACACCATATATTAATTTTACCTGAATTTAAAATAAATAAAATAATAAAATCACTTATTTCTGCCACATGATTTTTCTTACCAAATGTACTTTGCAACCACCATGTATGTCATATGTTTTCCAAACAAACAAAAACAACAAAAAACATCTCTTTTCAAATGGATATTAGCTTTTAAGCAGAGGCATTAAATTAAAATCATTCTTGTTGTCCCTCTCCTATTTTTTCTTTTTTCTAGGATCAAAGTTAATTTCTTTTGGTTCTTTTGCTGATAGTTTTTTTAATGTGATATTCCTATTCAAATAGAACTTGGAGAATAGAATTCTCTGTCTCCTCAATGGAAGTGTTTAATTAATCCTTATGAAACTGGCTTTTTGTTTTAATACATTAATTTTGAAAAAAAAAATCGGGAAAAACCAGGTACATTTCTCTGGCCAGAGATGGTACTGAGAAGCTTGCAAGTGTTTAGGACTATGAACAATAACACAATGCTTGCCTCAGCATGTTTTCATAATACAATCAGATTCAAACCTCTACATCTTTAGGGAAAACTTTGAAAAAGAAAAGTGGATACAAAAACACATTTTATGGAATATATGTTTGCCAATTTCTACAAAGTTAAGAATTTATATATATATATAAATATATATATTTTATATTTATATTTATGTATAAATATATTTATATGTATTTATGTATATTATGTATTTATATATTATATAAATTATATATAAATTATATATTATATATTTATAAATTATAGATTATATAAATATATTTATATTATATATATTATATATATAAGCAAGATAATTTGTAAATTCAAATTTGTAAACTTTTATAAAGTGTAATAACTTTGTCATACTTTACTTTTAAGGAAGCTTTATTTCAACTTTTTTTTAAAAATAATTACTGACCTTTTATGTTTATTCAAGATCTGTTTATGTTTATTTTGGCCTGTCATGTTTTTTTTTTTTAATTATTTATTCATGACAGACACAGATAGAGAGAGAGGCAGAGACACAGACAGAGGAGAAGCAGGCTCCATGCAGGGAGCCTGATGCGGAACTCGATCCCGGGACTCCAGAATCACGCCCCGGGCCAAAGACAGGTGCCAAACCACTGAGCCACCCAGGGATCCCCCCATTTCAACTTTTTACATCATTTTTTTCTGAATATTTCCTGCTTGCTTTTGGACCCTCTAATAGAAACTGGTATCTGTAATCCATAGGCTTCTTAGTAAAACTCAGATATTTTTATAATGTATGCAGAGGGTGAGAATTAGTAATGAAACCCTGCCTTCCTGAATTTATGGGCATAGATGTTCCAGGACAAGAACATGTTTCAAATTGCTTTTTGAAAAAGTTTTTGTAAAACATATGTATTTTTAGAACAAGTGGTAATTTCTATAGAAGTCTTTACTATTGACCTTTCTCTAGCCTGTAGAATCCTGTACTCATTAACTCCCTAGGAAAAAGGTGTTTGAATGGAATTTACAGTCTTCAAAATTTATCTAAGTGTGAAAATCCACACTAGATAGGTGAGAACTATTTCTTTGATAGATTTCTAGATACCTAATACATAGCAGTTTTTGATCTTTTTCTCTTTGATGGCATTTGATACGTAATCCTGGTCCCCATGACAACAATGACCCCAAACTCCCTGGAACTGAGATTTCTTTTGCTTCTCTGTAGGAAAGCAATGCTAATGGTGATGTTGAGTAGTCAGAAATGTGTTGTTTGCTTCTTAAAAAGCAAAATGCATCCTCCTCCAGATCTAAGCCTAGTGTTTTTCTTTGGAGATGTTAACCATTTAATTTGTCTAACTCTTATAAAGAATTCATTAAATGCCCTGTCTTACAACTGTACTGACATTTTTGGGCTGTGTCTCAATATGTTTATAGTTACAATTTTGCTTGATAACTTTTAATCTTCACAATGGTAAACTATTTAAGAAAACTCTTTACAGATGACATTTATGTTTGGAAATCAGTGGGATTATTTCATTTGAAAGCACACAATTCTTATTTTGTCCTAATAGAGAATACCATGTGTTGACTTTTTTTCTTTCAAACTACTGGATTTGAATTAAACATGTACACTAAACATAATTTTTAAAGCATTGCTTTGATTTTAAAGTAATATCTGAACTACATTTTTAATTTTGGAAAAATGGCCCTTAATTAATTGAATGTTACACGGTGTTGTATTTGAGAAGAGTTAATTCACTGATTTAAATTTTATTTAAAAAATTAAAACTACCACCTGTCTCTAACTCTTTCTTAATAGGGTTGACTTTGCCTTAGACAGAAATAAAAATCCTCAAGGTGAAAAATTTATGTTTGGATTAGTTATCTTTTTCTGTTAGATGATTATATATTTATTGATTTATTGTCCTGATATTAAGACTGTAGTTCTCAAATGGTGAAATTCTAGATCCTTAGGAAACTGACGGATAGCTAGTTTTAGGAAAGTAATTAATTGACGGGATTTCTGCGTCGTCCTCACAGGCCAGATTACTTATATATGAAGGTAACCCAGTTCCCAGGTAATTGTTTTTTATTATGAATTCTCCCTACCCGAAAGCAGGTAGGCATTGCTATGAAATGGTGCATGTTTATGTTTGGGGCATCACTGAGTGCTAATTCCTTCTAAGTGATCTGTTAATATGAAGCCCAATGGAAATGAACAACTATTAATTATTATTAGACAGTACTTTTATACGACAGTAATACAAAAAACTATCTCTACTTTTCATTTAAAAATTCAACATCGAAAGGGATGAAGTAAGTGAAGAGAAAAATGTTTCTAATTTACCTTCAACATTTAGCAAAACAACTACTGTGTTGAAAATACTCTGTTTTTACTATTCTGTATCACTCCACATAGGCTTGAAATCTGACTTTGTAAACTGTCTGGAGAGAATGGGTATACTAGTTAATACAGAGTGGTTTCTTGTGATCACCATGAAGACCTCCTTTAGGAAAGTATCACTTAGGCTCTTTGCTCACGACAGATATATACCACAATTACTTTATCTATTCATACATCGATAGACACTGAGATTGTTTTCACATCTTGGGTAAATAATGTAGTGAACATGAGGGTGTATGTATCTTCTCAGGTTAGTGTTTGTTATTTTGGTTTTGTTTCTATTTTTGGACAAATAACCAGAAATGGAATTTTTGGATGCTATGGTAGTTCTATTTTAATTTTTTGAGGAACTTCCATACCATTTTCCATAGTTGCTGCACCAATTTACATTCCCACCAACAGTGACAAGGGCTCCCTTTTCTCCACCTTTTATACTCATGACTGATTCATTCTATAACTGGAAGCCTGTATCTGCCGGTCTCCTTCACCCATTTTGCTATTCCCCCTTCCTCCTCCCTCTGACAACCATCATTTTGTTCTCTATATTTACAGGGCTTATTCTGCTTTTGTTTCTTTATTCATTTATTTGGTTTTTAAGATTCCACATGTGAGTGAAATCATATGGTATTTGTCTTTTTCAATCTGACTTATTTCACTTATCATAATACCTTCTAGATCCATCCATGTTGTTGCAAATGGCAAGATATCTTTTTTATGGCTGTGTAATATTATGTGTATTATCTATCTATATCATCTATCTATCTATCACACTTCCTTATCCATTCATCTGTTGCTGGGCACTTACGTTGTTTCCATATCTTAACTATTGTAAATAATGCTGCAATAAACATAGGGGTCCATATATCGTTTTGAAATAGTGTTTTCATTTTCTTTGGGTAAATACCAAATAGTGAAATTATTGCATCATATGATATTTCTTTTTTTAAATTTTTTGAGGAACCTCCATACTGTTTTCCACCATGGCTGTACTAATTTACATTCCCACCAATAGTGCACAAGAGTTCCTTTCCCTCCACATCCTTGCCAACATCTATTCTTTCTTTCTTTCTTTTTTTTTTTTAACTATTCTGACAGGTGTAAGGTGATATCTCATTGTGGCTTTGATTTGCATTTCACTGATGATGAGCGCTGTTGAACATGTCTTCATGTGTCTATTGGCCATCTGTATGTCTTTGGAGAAATGTCTGTTTATGTTCTGCTCATTTTTTAATTGGATTGTTTGGGAGTTTTTTGGTGTTGAGTTGTGTAAGTTTCTTTATTCATTTTAGATATTAACCCCTTATTAGATATATCATTTGCAAATGTCTTCTCCAATTCAGTAGGTTTATTTTTTATTTTGCTGATAGTTTTCTTCATTGTGCAAAAGCTTTTTATTTTTTTTTTATTTATTTTTTTTTTTTTATTGGTGTTCAATTTACTAACATACAGAATAACACCCAGTGCCCGTCACCCATTCACTCCCACCCCCCGCCCTCCTCCCCTTCTACCACCCCTAGTTCGTTTCCCAGAGTTAGCAGTCTTTACGTTCTGTCTCCCTTTCTGATATTTCCCACACATTTCTTCTCCCTTCCCTTATTTTCCCTTTCACTATTATTTATATTCCCCAAATGAATGAGAACATATAATGTTTGTCCTTCTCCAACTGACTTACTTCACTCAGCATAATACCCTCCAGTTCCATCCACGTTGAAGCAAATGGTGGGTATTTGTCATTTCTAATAGCTGAGTAATATTCCATTGTATACATAAACCACATCTTCTTTATCCATTCATCTTTCGTTGGACACCGAGGCTCCTTCCACAGTTTGGCTATAGTGGCCATTGCTGCTAGAAACATCGGGGTGCAGGTGTCCTGGCGTTTCATTGCATTTGTATCTTTGGGGTAAATCCCCAACAGTGCAATTGCTGGGTCGTAGGGCAGGTATATTTTTAACTGTTTGAGGAACCTCCACACAGTTTTCCAGAGTGGCTGCACCAGTTCACATTCCCACCAACAGTGTAAGAGGGTTCCCTTTTCTCCGCATCCTCTCCAACATTTGTTGTTTCCTGCCTTGTTAATTTTCCCCATTCTCACTGGTGTGAGGTGGTATCTCATTGTAGTTTTGATTTGTATTTCCCTGATGGCAAGTGATGCAGAGCATTTTCTCATGTGCATGTTGGCCATGTCTATGTCTTCCTCTGTGAGATTTCTGTTCATGTCTTTTGCCCATTTCATGATTGGATTGTTTGTTTCTTTGGTGTTGAGTTTAATAAGTTCTTTATAGATCTTGGAAACTAGCCCTTTATCTGATATGTCATTTGCAAATATCTTCTCCCATTCTGTAGGTTGTCTTTGAGTTTTGTTGACTGTATCCTTTGCTGTGCAAAAGCTTCTTATCTTGATGAAGTCCCAATAGTTCATTTTTGCTTTTGTTTCTTTTGCCTTTGTGGATGTATCTTGCAAGAAGTTACTATGGCCGAGTTCAAAAAGGGTGTTGCCTGTGTTCTTCTCTAGGATTTTGATGGAATCTTGTCTCACATTTAGATCTTTCATCCATTTTGAGTTTATCTTTGTGTATGGTGAAAGAGAGTGGTCTAGTTTCATTCTTCTGCATGTGGATGTCCAATTTTCCCAGCACCATTTATTGAAGAGACTGTCTTTCTTCCAATGGATAGTCTTTCCTCCTTTATCGAATATTAGTTGCCCATAAAGTTCAGGGTCCACTTCTGGATTCTCTATTCTGTTCCACTGATCTATGTGTCTGTTTTTGTGCCAGTACCACACTGTCTTGATGACCACAGCTTTGTAGTACAACCTGAAATCTGGCATTGTGATGCCCCCAGATATGGTTTTCTTTTTTAAAATTCCCCTGGCTATTCGGGGTCTTTTCTGATTCCACACAAATCTTAAAATAATTTGTTCTAACTCTCTGAAGAAAGTCCATGGTATTTTGATAGGGATTGCATTAAACGTGTAAATTGCCCTGGGTAACATTGACATTTTCACAATATTAATTCTGCCAATCCATGAGCATGGAATATTTTTCCATCTCTTTGTGTCTTCCTCAATTTCTTTCAGAAGTGTTCTATAGTTTTGAGGGTATAGATCCTTTACATCTTTGGTGAGGTTTATTCCTAGGTATCTTATGCTTTTGGGTGCAATTGTAAATGGGATTGACTCCTTAATTTCTCTTTCTTCAGTCTCATTGTTAGTGTATAGAAATGCCACTGACTTCTGGGCATTGATTTTGTATCCTGCCACGCTACCGAATTGCTGTATGAGTTCTAGCAATCTTGGGGTGGAGTCTTTTGGGTTTTCTATGTAGAGTATCATGTCATCGGCGAAGAGAGAGAGTTTGACTTCTTCTTTGCCAATTTGAATGCCTTTAATGTCTTTTTGTTGTCTGATTGCTGAGGCTAGGACTTCCAGTACTATGTTGAATAGCAGTGGTGAGAGTGGACATCCCTGTCTTGTTCCTGATCTTAGGGGAAAGGCTCCCAGTGCTTCCCCATTGAGAATGATATTTGCTGTGGGCTTTTCATAGATGGCTTTTAAGATGTCGAGGAATGTTCCCTCTATCCCTACACTCTGAAGAGTTTTAATCAGGAATGGATGCTGTATTTTGTCAAATGCTTTCTCTGCATCCAATGAGAGGATCATATGGTTCTTGGTTTTTCTCTTGCTGATATGATGAATCACATTGATTGTTTTATGGGTGTTGAACCAGCCTTGTGTCCCAGGGATAAATCCTACTTGGTCATGGTGAATAATTTTCTTAATGTACTGTTGGATCCTATTGGCCAGTATCTTGTTGAGAATTTTTGCATCCATGTTCATCAGGGATATTGGTCTGTAATTCTCCTTTTTGGCGGGGTCTTTGTCTGGCTTTGGAATTAAGGTGATACTGGCTTCATAGAACGAATTTGGAAGTACTCCATCTCTTTCTATCTTTCCAAACAGCTTTAGGAGAATAGGTATGATTTCTTCTTTAAACGTTTGATAAAATTCTCCTGGGAAGCCATCTGGCCCTGGACTCTTGTGTCTTGGGAGGTTTTTGATGACTGCTTCAATTTCCTCCCTGGTTATTGGCCTGTTCAGGTTTTCTATTTCTTCCTGTTCCAGTTTTGGTAGTTTGTGGCTTTCCAGGAATGTGTCCATTTCTTCTAGATTGCCTAATTTATTGGCGTATAGCTGTTCATAATATGTTTTTAAAATCGTTTGTATTTCCTTGGTGTTGGTAGTGATCTCTCCTTTCTGATTCATGATTTTATTAATTTGAGTCTTCTCTCTCTTCTTTTTAATAAGGCTGGCTAATGGTTTATCTATCTTATTAATTCTTTCAAAGAACCAACTCCTGGTTCTGTTGATCTGTTCCACAGTTCTTCTGGTCTCGATTTCGTTGAGTTCTGCTCGAATCTTTATTAACTCCCTTCTTCTCTTGGGTGTAGGATCTATTTGCTGTTTTTTCTCTAGCTCCTTTATGTGTAAGGTTAGCTTTTGTATTTGAGTTCTTTCCAGTTTTTGAATGGATGCTTGTATTGCGATGTATTTCCCCCTTAGGACTGCTTTTGCTGCATCCCAAAGATTTTGAACGGTTGTATCTTCATTCTCATTAGTTTCCATGAATCTTTTTAATTCTTCCTTAATTTCCTGGTTGACCCTTTTATCTTTTAGCAGGATGGTCCTTAACCTCCATGTGTTTGAGGTCCTTCCAAACTTCTTGTTGTGATTTAGTTCTAATTTCAAGGCATTATGGTCCGAGAATATGCAGGGGACAATCCCAATCTTTTGGTATCGGTTCAGACCCGATTTGTGACCCAATATGTGGTCTATTCTGGAGAAAGTTCCATGTGCGCTTGAGAAGAATGTGTATTCAGTTGAGTTTGGATGTAAAGTTCTGTAGATATCTGTGAAATCCATCTGGTCCAGTGTATCATTTAAAGCTCTCGTTTCTTTGGAGATGTTTTGCTTAGAAGACCTATCGAGTATAGAAAGAGCTAGATTGAAGTCACCAAGTATAAGTGTATTATTATCTAAGTATTTCTTCACTTTGGTTAATAATTGATTTATATATTTGGCAGCTCCCACATTCGGAGCATATATATTGAGGATTGTTAAGTCCTCTTGTTGAATAGATCCTTTAAGTATGATATAGTGTCCCTCTTCATCTCTCACTACAGTCTTTGGGGTAAATTTTAGTTTATCTGATATAAGGATGGCTACCCCTGCTTTCTTTTGAGGACCATTCGAATGGTAAATGGTTCTCCAACCTTTTATTTTCAGGCTGTAGGTGTCCTTCTGTCTAAAATGAGTCTCTTGTAGACAGCAGATAGATGGGTCCTGCTTTTTTATCCAGTCTGAAACCCTGCGCCTTTTGATGGGGTCATTAAGCCCGTTCACATTCAGAGTTACTATTGAGAGATATGAGTTTAGTGTCATCATGATATCTATTCAGTCTTTGTTTTTGTGGACTGTTCCACTGAACTTCTTCTTAAAGGGGAATTTTAAGAGGCCCCCTTAAAATTTCTTGCAGAGCTGGTTTGGAGGTCACATATTCTTTTAGTTGCTGCCTGTCTTGGAAGCTCTTTATCTCTCCTTCCATTTTGAATGAGAGCCTTGCTGGATAAAGTATTCTTGGTTGCATGTTCTTCTCATTTAGGACCCTGAATATATCCTGCCAGCCCTTTCTGGCCTGCCAGGTCTCTGTGGAGAGGTCTGCTGTTACCCTAATACTCCTCCCCATAAAAGTCAGGGATTTCTTGTCTCTTGCTGCTTTAAGGATCTTCTCCTTATCTTTGGAATTTGCAAGCTTCACAATTAAATGTCGAGGTGTTGAACGGTTTTTATTGATTTTAGGGGGGGATCTCTCTATTTCCTGGATCTGAATGCCTGTTTCCCTTCCCAGATTAGGAAAGTTTTCAGCTAGAATTTGTTCAAATACATATTCTGGCCCTCTGTCCCTTTCGGCGCCCTCGGGAACCCCAATTAAACGTAGGTTTTTCTTCCTCAGGCTGTCGTTTATTTCCCTTAATCTATCTTCATGGTCTTTTAATTGTTTGTCTCTTTTTTCCTCAGTTTCCCTCTTTGCTATCAACTTGTCTTCTAGGTCACTCACTCGTTCTTCCACCTCGTTAACCCTCGTCGTTAGGACTTCTAGTTTGGATTGCATCTCATTCAATTGATTTTTAATTTCTGCCTGATTAGCTCTAAATTCTGCAGTCATGAAGTCTCTTGAGTCCTTTATACTTTTTTCTAGAGCCACCAGTAGCTGTATAATAGTGCTTCTGAACTGGCTTTCTGACATTGAATTGTAATCCAGATTTTGTAACTCTGTGGGAGAGAGGACTGTTTCTGATTCTTTCTTTTGAGGTGATGTTTTCCTTCTAGTCATTTTGCTCAGTGCAGAGTGGCCAAAAGCAAGTTGTATTGGGAAAAAGAGAAAAAGAGAGGAGAGAAAGAAGGAAAGAAAAGAGAAAGAGAAAAAAAAAGGGAAGAAAAAGAAAAAAAAAACGAAAAAAAAAAAAAAGAAGAAAAAGAAAGAAAAAGAAAGGAGAAAAAAAGGGGGTGGGGGAAGGAAACAAATCAAAAAGCAAAACAAAACAAAAACAAAAACAAACAAACAAAAAAAGAACCACCGGGGAGTATCTTCTGATTCTGTGTACTTTAAGTCCCTTGGCTTCTCCTGGAAGTTGTCCGTCTAGCTGGTGTTCTGGGGGAGGGGCCTGTTGTGCTGATTTTCAGGTGTTAGCAGTTGGGGGAGCTGCTGTGCCACTGCCTGGTGCAGGGCTCGGTGGGGGTTGTTTGCCCCGTGAGGCCGCAGGAGGAACAGCCCCAGTGGCGGGGCAGCTCTGGAGCCCTGGATTCAGCTCCGGCAGGAACTCCGTCTGCAGGGCCTGGAGGCTCCGGGGCGGGGCCGCTGATCTGCTCAGCTGGGGCAGGAGCGTCCTCGCTGTCCTGGGCCCTCCCGGCCTCTGCCTGTCCCGGGGGAGGCCGGATCCTGGGCTGTGTCCCGGCGCCCTGTGCTCCGGGGCCTGCGCTGGTGGATTCGCGCTCCCGGGCCGCGCAGCCCCCTCCGCGGAGCCGCCGCCCGCGCCCCTCCGAGCTGCTCCTGGAACCGCGCAGGCCCCTCCGCACGGAGCCTCTTCCTCTGCCCGAGCCCCTCCGAGCTGCTCCCGGGGCCGCGCAGCCCCCTCCGCGGAGCCGCCGCCCGAGCCCCTTCAGCTGCTCCGGGTCCCGCCGGGTCCCGCCGTGCGCGCTGCAGCCCTTAGGGAGCTCGGCGCACTCTCCTGGGCGCGCAGTTGCTGTTAGTGTCCCCGGGAGCCCGAGGGCATCCCCGCCCTCCTGGGTCCTGCTCCAACTCCCCGCGAGCCCCTTTCCGCCCGGGAAGGTCGGTGCAGCTCCTGCTCCTCCGGGACGGGGCTCTCCTGTCCTGGGGACACTCGCCCCGGCCTCAGCCCGGCTCCTCGCGGGGCCCCTCCCCCTCGGAGGCCTTTGTTTCTTTACTTCTTTTTCCCCGTCTTCCTACCTTGATAGAAGCGCGAACTCTTCTCACTGTCGCATTCCAGCTGGTCTCTCTTTAAATCTCAGGCCGAATTCATAGATTTTCAGGATAATTTGGAGGTTTTCCAAAGCTTTTTATTTTGATGTAGTCCCAATAGTTTATTTTTTTCTTCTGTGTCCCTTACCTTAGGAGAGGTATCTAAAAAATATTACTATAGCTGATGTCAGAGAAATTGCTGCCTGTGTTCTCTTCTGGGATTTTTATGGTTTCAGGTCTCACATTTAGGTATTTAATCCATTGTGAGTTTATTTTTGTGTGTAGTGTTAGAAAGTGGTCCAATTTTGTTCTTTGGTATGTAGCTATCCAGTTTTCCCAGCACTATTATTAGAGAGACTGTCTTTACCCCATTGTGCATTTTTGCCTTCTTTGTCATAGATTAATTGACCATATAAGCATGGGTTTATTTCTGGGCTCTCTATTTTATTCCATTGATCTATGTATCTGTTTTGAATGTACAGATCTTTCACCTCCTTGGTTAAATTTATTACTAGTTATTTTATTCTTTTTGATGCAATTGTAGATGGAATTCTTAAAATATTTCTCTTTCTGGTGGTTTGTTATTAGTGTATAGAAATATAACACATTTTTGTATATTGATTTTTGTATCCTAAACTTTACTAAATTTGTTTATTAGTTTAACAGTTTTTTGGTGGAGTCTTTAGAGTTTTCTGTATGTAATATCAGTTTATTTTCAAATAGTGAGAGTGATACTTCTTTCTTTCCAATTAATTTTTTTTTCTTACCTAATTGCTGTGATGAGGACTTCCAATACTATGTTGAATAGAAGTGGCAAGAATGGGCCAGTTTGTTTTGTTCCTAATCTTAAAGGAAAGGCTTTTAGCTTTTCAGACTTTAGTATAATGTTAGCTATAGGATTGTTAGATATGGCCTTTAAAAAAAAGATTTTATTTATTTTTCCATGAGAGACACAGAGAGAGAGACGCAGAGACATAGGCAGAGGGAGGAGAAGCAGGCTCTATGCAAGGAGCCCAATGCGGGACTCGATCCTAGAACTCTGGGATCATGCCCTGAGTGAAAGGCAAATGCTCAACCACTGAACCACCCAGGAGTCCCTATATGGCCTGTTTTATATTAAGATACATTCCTTTTATATCACTTTGTTGAGAGTTATCACTACTTAAAACAACTCTGTGAGGTCAAGAGTGCTTAGTTATCTTTATTCCATTCTAGAACTGAAAAAAGTACTGTAAAGGCTTGATTAAACCATATAATGAAAAAAAATTGTCATTCTGGAAATGGATTTAAAGAAAAAAGAGATTGTCTTGACTTCGCCCATGGTTCTTGTGATTAAAACAAAACAAACCAAAAGACCTACTGGTGACAATTTCCTCAATCACTAAAAAGTTTTGAATTTTACATTACCTGTAGACTTAAAATCTAGGGATCATTCAAAGTTTTTTGACTTAAAATTTTATGTCACTGAAATTTCTGAAACTTTATAATATTCTGTTCAGAAACCTAGATTTATAAAAGGGGATATTTAATGCTTATGATTTTAGGAAGTTATGGATTCATATATTATAAACCGGAACCTCTCCCTCCAAATAATACTAGAAAAAGCAACTGACAGAGAATGAAACTAGATAAATATATTTAGATGAGTGGACGTTTAGCTAAATTAATCATGGGTGATAATGGTAAGTGAAATTGGCAATATTTTATGTTAGTGACTTGGGTAGACATTTGAAAAACTAATTTATCAGGCTTGAGGATGTCATTAGGCAGACAGTGGGGAAATGATGTTTGCCAATGCTTTGGCTGTTAGAATTACACGTCTGAAAAATCTAGCTATTTAGCTGATGGTGAAAAAAAAAAAAAAAAAGAAAGAAAGAAAATCTAAGGGGACAAATGTGTAATAGGTATTAATTATAGACCAGGAGCAGAAAAGTGGCAGTCACTGCAAAATCCAATCTGCAGATGTGTCTTGTTTAGCCAACAGAGTGTTTTTGTAATGATTTTGAATTTGAAACACTTTAAGCAGGTCAGCAGGCATTTTAGGTTTTACAATATCCTCTCTGTCCTTCCCCATCCAGGTTCCTAATAAGGCCTCTATTAGCTCTAGTGATGCCTTACTAAGAACTTGAAAAAATCACCGGCTCTGGGAGCATGAAGCCCCAAGGTACACAGCTGTGAGGAGAACAGGGTCTGGATTGTGGCTATTATTGCTATTCTGCCTTGAGATTTTGTGAAATTTAGAAACTGCTTACCTTTGTCTGGAAATTCTTACTACTGGCTTATACCCTTTTTCTTCACACATGGATGCTATCTGTCTGGCCCCCGAAGGCCTTTCATTATTAACCCTAAATTACAATTAGACTCTGTCTTTATGACATCATGGTAGTCATAGTCTAAACAAATTTAATTGACCAGTAAATAATTTACTTTGGAGAGAATGCTGAAATCAGTATTTTTTTTCTTTTTTTCCGCACTGTATTATCTAACTTTTTCTTATATTGACACATCAGGAATATATAGTTTTTAATGGTAAAAGGAAAATTAATATAAGAAAATATGGCAAGCCAATAGATTTTTATTTTATTTTTATTTTTATTTAAAGATTTTATTTATCTATCACATGAGCAGGGAGGAGGGGCGGAGGGAGAAGGGGAAGCAGCCTCCCCACTGAGCAGAGAGCCTGATGGGAGGCTCCATCCTAGGACCATGGGATCATGGCATGAGGCAAAGGCAGACACTTAACCAACTGAGCCACCCAGGCACCCCAAGGGATTCTTTTTTAGGCATCGTTAAATAAACATTATATGGGATCCCTAATATAGTTATGTACTTTTGAAAAATTTTGCTTAAGTTTGCACTTACATACAACTATTAGAATGGCATATCCTTCTTATGAAGTACAGAAATAAGTAATATTTCTACTTTGGTGCTTCACCAATTAAAGGAAGATAGGCATCTTAATAGATTACTAAGAAAACCAACCAAATGAAAAAAGGAATCAAAAAGAGTACATGTGATGAAATATAAAAAAAATAAAAATAAAAGCAATCATAATATTTAAGTTGGGTAAGGTTACGCTGATTAGACCTTTGTTAGCATATTTAGGTAGACCAGGCTAAATATTACCTGCTAAATCAATGCCATTTAAAAATAACTTATTTTATATAAAGCTTTATTTTACTGATAAACTGATAATTGATAGTTTTCTTTTCCTTTGAATAAGCACATTGGGTAATTGGCTAGAGGGATATGGAAAACAAATCTTATTATCCGTGACTCCTAGGTTTAAGAGGGTGGAGAAAAGAACTACTGGCCCAAATCTTCTTTTGCCTCTGTTCTTCTTCAGTGCTGACCATTGTTACATGGCAGGGCAATAGTGTCAGTGCAGATAAACCACCCAGTGTATGCATTCAGTGGCATCCTATGCCAATATATGTCTCCCAGAGGTATGCTGTGTCATCCCGTATGCTGTGTTCAGGGGGAATAAAATGTCTGAATACTGAGAGTATAAGGCCTAATTATCAGAGAGTATTAGTTAAAGTAGATATTAAATAGCATACAAGTGGAAGTATGGAATAGGTTGCTCAGATGAGATTTTGTTGTAATCTTTCCTTGGAGTATTTTGAATGCTGATCAGGTGTATATTTAAAAGCTCCAAAGGTAATTCTGGGTATGATTTTGCCCTATTGGGGGTCATGCGGAATACCAATCAATGCTGCTCTGCAGCTTGGCTTTACCTATTAATTTATCCTGGATCCCCAGGTTTTGCTCTGTCTTTTAGCTTTGTCTAATGTGGCATGTTATCTTTGTAATGAGAGGATGAGATAGATCCATTACAGTAAAAGATATGCACTATTAATGAGTTTCTAGCCAGCTATCAAGGTATCATCAAATGTGGTTTATCTTGGTGAATGAAAGTTTGAATGGAAAATTAAGCTCCCATACTGACTGTAGAAGTGCAGTGGATCATTTTGTTCTTTAATGTCACACTTGAGTGGACACACTTCACAGAGCAGTGAATCATGCTTAAAACAAGCAGCCTTTACTTTAACGACAGCAGATAATGCAGCAGAGGTGAATAATAAGTGTTAGCAGTTTTAACTTTCTCTTGCAGTACTTTCTCGCAGGTGCCTGATGGACAATTTACAAAGTACATATGCTATTTTATAGATTGGAACTTGGGATCCAGCCAGTGGCCTGAATATGACAGAAAGTCAAAAGGGAAAGCCAGCCAACATCACAGATTCCTTATCCAATCGTTCTTTAATCGTTACCACCATTTTGGTAAGTATTTGTTTTCCCATTTTTTTTTAGATAAATGTAGATAAACATGGAAGTGGATTAAAAAGGACATTATAATTTGAACAGTAAAGAACAGATTGTAATGTATTTTACAGTTATTTAGCAATTACTGTATAATAGATGAGTCAAGGTTAATTGAGGCACAGTTTTATTGTTAATCTTCAATGATGTGACATGTATTAATGTTTGGGCTGTTTGTGTTGACTAATAATATAGGTTTGCATATTACCAGAAATCATTATATTTCTGCAAGATTAGATATTATTGAAGAATTTTCAATGTTAAGACTTGAATAATGTAGATATATAAGTAAGTTATGTGAGGGACTGCATGTGAACTTTACTTCTGCTTTCATTTCCTGCAAATATATTTTAGAGGGCATGTCATTTATTTTTCAGGATTTTTTTTCTATTATAGTTATATTTCAACCTTGCTTTCAATTGTTTTCATTATGGTAAATCACTTTTAGTTTATTTATCTCTCTAATAAAATTAAATGACAAGTGTTTTTATAAGCCAGAAAAATTTTCAAAGCAACTGATGCACTGGATATTTTTACACCTCTTATAATTATATATTTTAATTAGATCACATAGTAATATTTACTTTTCCCACTATGCCATTTAAAATGAGGATTTTAATTTTAGAATAGTCAAGGAGCTCGTATATTAAGTCAGTACTTTCTACTTACAGAATAAGCTTATCAATGCTAGTTCCTGTGTCTTCCCAGGTAGTCAATAAGAATGTGAGATTAATGTTCAGAACAAACCACCACATACTTTTAGCATTTGTATAATTTCTAAATTTGATTTATGGTGGCAAATCAAGCCGGGAGGAATTCATAATCTTGTCCTTTTATTAACAACAAGGGATGTCAGATCTCTAGGCATGTCAAAATAAAATAGCTTGGGTTAAAGACTCTTGATAATGAAGCCAAGCTGGTAATCATGAAATGACAGTGATGGAAGTTCATGAGTTTTTTAATCACCCCCTAGCTGAGAATCTCAGTGTGTACTTGCTCCCTATTCATCATATTCGAACTTCCCAAGTTCTCTTCATATCTCCCTACTTTTTCAAAGGTACTCTCATACCCACCAATTTACTGGTCTTGTTCTTCAAATGAAATACTCTCACAAGAAGCTAATGCATCTTTTTTCTGCTTGTATATACTGAATCTCATTTCCTCCTGCTAGGACTATTGCAATAAGTGTATAGCCATCCTTACTGCTGACAGCCTTCTCCCTCTGCAATATACCCCATCCTCAATGTAATGGTCTATCATTTTCCTGTTTCCCTCCTCATAAATCTTCAGTGAATCCCTATTGACCATTAAAAATTCTCCAAATTATGACCCTGATGTTCAAGACCTTCTGTAATCTTGTCTTCTCCCATCTTCCCATCCTCATTTCCTATTATTCTCTTCCCATTAACCTACTCCCATGACTGTGTTAGCCCTGTTCCTTTTGTCTGTAATATGTTTCCCTCCATTTCTGAGATATTTTTGTACTTGTCAATACTTTACATTATTTGGAATTAATATCACACTATTCTTTACTTATTTCATGTGTGCAGTATTTCTCTAAACATCACTGAACATTTCTCTGAGGAAGAGAATCTGACTATGTCTCATATTTTTACATCATATGTGTCTCCACAATGCTCATAACAAGTGCTATATGAGGAGCATCTGTAGTCTTTAGCACTTGGCACTTCTTTCTGTGTCCTCCTTGATCCAGCCAAATCTCGGAAACATCATTTATCTTATGGTACCAAAACTTTGCTCAATTCTTTACATCTCCCTGTAAGAATCCTATTCATCCTTCCAGACCCATCTCAAATGACAACCACTCCACGAAACTGTCTGATCTCTTCATTAAGTTGTGTATATGTTGCAGGATGTGTGTGAGATGGGAGATTGTGCACTTTATATACACAATACTCTATCATGGCACTTAGTATGCACTATTTTTATCTTAGAAAATTTGTATATATCTGTATTTTCATTTGACCTGAATCTATACAAGGCCAATGATCAAATTTTACACTTTTTGATATTTTAATGTCAGAGAAAAGTGCCCTAGGCACAGCAAGTACTCAAATATTTGTCAAATTACATTAGATAAGCAACATTTAATTAAATGGAAAATTAGAAGAAGTAAGCAACTTTTGAGTGATTATATTTAAATATTTTTCATCTGTGGAGGTTATTGCAAACTTCTTATCCAAACAAAGCAGGTGATTAAGACTATCCATATAATTTCTCAATCTTAATTACTCAGGGTTTTTTTTATAAAAAGCATTCAGATATTTTTCTCAATCATAAACAATTTTGTATGTATTGATGAACAAGTGGTATTCAACCTTAGTTTCATATTAAATCAGGTATAAAGCTTTTTTAAAAAAGTACTTGTACTCAAAAACACGTTTCATTTCATACCTTTTGAAACAATATTTCTGAGCTTTGGACTTTGGAAAGCTTCATTCTTTAAAAAATTCCACAGGTAATTCTGATCTATAAGAATGATTGAGAACAACTGCTTAGATAATTACTCTGTGTAACTAAGACGTAAGATTAACTGTGGAGCATACACTAAGCTTATATCTTAAAAGAGAAGTTATTTATATTTTATTTTATTTTATTTATTTTAAAAAATTCTTAATTTATATTTTAGAGTGTGTCCCTTTATTGGTCTATAAATGATTCTGGTATTTATTAAAAGGAAAGTCACTTTGTTTTTATATCACTTAGTGAAAGAATTCCTGTTCTGAATACTCTGATTGCAAAATATCCACAATTGGGAAAAGAACATATTTAAAGAGATTAGTTACCTTATTTAGTAAGCCTTATGCTTGATGTAATTTACTGATATTTAATTGATATTTTAAGGAGGTTGTGATCAATTGATTTATGTTTGGTTGTCCTTTTCTCAATTGGAGAAATCTCAGTGGAGATTATGACTGTGTTGTGATTATGACTTTGATATCTCCACAAAGAGAAGTTGTGGAGATATCAAAGAGAAGTTCACAAATGCTTCTTCAATATGTTTATTATATGTCTTAAGAAAAGAAACAGTGATGTATCTAGGATTTGGCATTTTTGATGTGGTAATCATAATCAGTTCTATTTCTCTTGAATTTATTTTTATTTATTCTTTTATTTAACAAATGTGTATTGAATGATGATATGCTAAAAGCTTTGTTTGAAGAACAAAACAGACACTGTATCTTCCTTCAGGGAGCTTAGAAATTAGTAAAGATTCATAGGGAGGATTACACACACATTTACACATGCGCACACCCAGCCTTATGATTAAGATATAAGAAAAAAACAGGTTAATGCCTTTTATAGGATAATCCTGAGTTATACCTGGAGTCAGGAGTGAAAGGACAAGTCAGGTAGGCCTCCCGTAGAAGAATAAACAGCAGATATCTGAAGCTTGAGAATAAATTAGCAAGGTAAAGAAAGAGAAGAAGAGTATTCTTGGTGGAGAGAGCAACATTTGCAAAGGCCCCAAAGTATGAAAGACTGGAAAATTTGCAAAATGGAAAGAAGACCAGGATGGCTGGGCTGGTGCCTTGGTCTGTTTCTCGCTTTATAGAATAAGATTACATAGTCAATTACAAAACAAAACCAAACCCAGGCATTTATTGATTGCTATATGCTAGATCCTGTTCGAAGTACGCTCATATATTTACTCACTTAATTGTCATAATAACCTTTTAAGATAGATATTATTGTCATAATAACCTTTTAAGATAGATATTATTATCAATACCATTACAATTGATAAGCCTAGTGTCCAGATTGCCTAAATAGACTACTAAGCTAAAAAGTAGAGTAGTGGGATTTCAACCCATATGGTTAGCCAACTTGAACAACCAATACTATGAAATGAACACTCCATGGGCCAACTATGGAAAAGTCTAGCAACTGTAGTTTATGACCAAAATAACATCTTGATTGAGAATTGTCCCCCTAAAGCAACACTTCTTATCCAGAAATCCCACATATGCTAGAGCACTGATTGCTGTTATGGGTGTGTTCCCAAACATCTAGACATTCCCCTCTGTAGAGACCAAGATTATACAACGCTTTTTTGGATATTTTGGGCCTCTCATTTCTTTTCTCTTTCAGTGTAGCACTGAGTTTTCTTTCAGCCCCTTTAAACAATAATCTCTGATTTTTCTGGACAATCAAAATAGTATTGGAGCTTGTCTTATTTTTTCTTTTCAGTATTGAGATTAAGCATCTTATTCATAAATATCTTTTACTCCTCTTCAGCAACACAATCTATGCCCAATATAGTGTATGGGTGCAGCATATAGCTATATCATGGAATAATCATTTTAGAAATCTTTGAACATTTTAAAGAATGTCTATTTTTTTAATTTTGAATGAGACTTATGATATTATATAATTTGGAAATTTACATAACTTCACCTGCAAGTCTGGACCTAAAGCTTTGGTCTACTCATGCCCTCTTCTTCTTCTTCTTCTTTTTTTTTTTTTTTTTTTAAGATTTTATTTATTTATTCATGAGAGAGAGAGAGAAAGAGAGACAGAGAGAGAGGCAGAGACACAGGCAGAGGGAGAAGCAGGCTCCATGCAGGGAACCTGATGTGGGACTTGTTCCCCCATCTCCAGGATCACGCCCTGGGCTGAAGGCAGGTGCTAAACCACTGAGCCACCCAGGGATCCCCGCCCTCTTCTTAATATACTTCTTATTATCTCTCTGATCTTCAAATTTCAAGTTCAGTTGCTATTAAAGTTCTCTTGCTTTTTAAGTTTGTTGTTATTAATGGAACTAAAAATTTAATCTTGGAATATCTTTTCATTTATAAGGACATTATTTATTTCATAGCAACTGTTAAAATATAAATTCCTAATTGCCAAAAATAATAACAAAAATATTCTGAACAAGACAGAGTGCCCTTGTTTACTTTTTTAAATTAATTAGCTAATTAATTAATTATTTTTACATAGAGTGCTTTTAAAGAATAGTATGTACAGTATTTTCAGTTTATAATCTGGTCCTGTTGTCCTTACTCTTATGGCTCCACTAGCTAGGGGCAGTATCAGGTGACAAAGTATTTAAAGTCCATATAGGGAATGCCTGTTTTCCCTCTGAGTTCTTGGTTTACAGCAGATTTTTTCAAGCCTGTCTAAATATGTGGAGTGTTTCCCACTGTGCTACTCCTCCATAATAATTGATTTTTGTCCATCAAAAGATTACTAACACTTAAATGCCACTGTACATGTTCTTTCACTTCATGGCTAGTCACACTTTAGTGTACAAATGACTATGAATTTGGTTTTTTATTTTGTTTATTTTTGGAAAAAATCACTTATGGAGATTCTTTCCTTCTGGTTGCTCAATGAATTTAAAAAATGTGCTTGCGTCTGCAACCTAGTCTTATATTTTTATTTTTTAGATTTTCCTGGCACTTCCTGTAAGGTTATGTAGTTCAGTATCCAGTTTACTTGCTTAGGCTTGTAAAGCTTTATTGTTGCAGCCCACAGATACAGAAGGCTTATCTGGGAGCAAGCTTCCAAGGACAATGGGAAGGTTTCACAGTACAAAAGATGAAGTGACCGAATCATCCCCTAAATGGTTCTGCAGCTTCTTCTATAATACCAACAAAAGCAGATTTCTAGGGCTTCAAATCTGCCGCTGCAATACATGTTCCCCTCGATTCTTCTCTTTCCATTGTCACAGAAGGACTGTCAAGCACATAGTTCTTTAAGTTGCTAGCATTCGGGCTTGGAAGCCCAGACACTGCAGCTTCACAAAGAAAAAGATTTTCATTCTTAGTAACACCTTCACCATTTCTAAGCAGTTTTAAACATGTATTGTGGAGATAATAAGATCAAAATAATTTAAGAAAGATGTAGTAAATACACACACCCAAGTACTACTTAAATGTTAGCGTCTGAGATAAGAGTACCTCATTCAGACTCAGACTCCTCTAACCCAACTCCTGCAACTAGCTTGATCAAAGGCAACCAAACCTTTTCTCACCATATTTTTCTTCTGTTTCTGGGATCCTGCTGGTATTAAATTTTCCTCTCTCTCATTCTTGCTTAAATAGTTCAATGTATTTTATTTCAAATAATTGTTAATATTCTCTTGGACCCTCAGATCAACTGGATAAACATAAGACTATTGGTGGTGGTACTCTAGAGAAAGAAAGCTGTGTTTTAATGTGAAATTAGGCATAATTTTTAAAAAGATTTTATTTTAAAGTAATCTATACAATCAATGTGGGGTTCGAACTCACAACCCCTACCTAGATCAAAAGTTACATACTCTACCAACTGAGCCAGCTAGGCATCCCAAGGCATAGTTTTTAAAACCTTAGGTCTTAATCTTTAAAGATTTTATAAGTGACCAGCATCTCCTTTTTTATCCATATAATCTCTCTCTCACATACACACATGTGCTCCCTTCATCCTTCTTTATTAAATCTACAAATGCCACCATAATAAAGATCCTTAAGTTTTTATTTTGCTGTTTTATTCTTTTTCATTGCCCACATTATTGTCAATACTGTAATTTTGTTGAAGCTTGTTTTATTATGATCAATGTATTAAGTTTGGTATGGAAGAATGAATAAAGAAGTCTGAATCTCTGGTTAACCACAGGAAGCTACACGAAACTGCAGTATTTTTGCTCTCATTGTCAAAGGCATCATCATGATAGAACCATGTAAAATTATACAATCTAAATTTCAGGCTCAGCCTTGATCTGAGTGGATGTCTAGTATCAAACTCAACATGCATTAAGCCTTCTTCACTTCAGGCCTTACCATACCTCCTCCTACTATATTTCCAAACTCTGTTTATGTTTCCAATACTTTTCAATTCACTCAAACCAGGGGTTTGTTTCTTAGATACCTCAGTCACTTTAAACCCCATATTCACAATTCAGATATCAATAATAATAATAATAATAATAATAATAATAATGACAGATGGGTTATTTTAAAACAGTTTAACAAAAAAGTGAGTAAAGGAACATTTCGAACAAGTGAGATATGATCTGTTTGTGGGTGCTATGGAATGGGAGATTTGTAGAGTCTGATTTGAGAGACATTGTACCTATGAGGAAGAGGAAGTGATGATAACCTCGAAAAATCAAGTAGGAGATTTGTTAGAGGCAATATAAAGGGGCAAAAAAAATTAGGAATGTGGATGAGGACTTCAAGTTAAAAGCTAAGTATGGGGCATTAGCCTTGTCATAGAGCATGATAAGGATATTGGGAAGGGAGATAGTGAGTTTTACTTACTCATCTATGAATGGAGATGTTGGCAATAACTTTTGTGTAGTCAAACCTTGATTATTTATGTAAGAAGCTAATAAATTAGATTCAGAAATGAGATGCAGGAGATTAACTAATAGGTACAGTCTCTTTTCCCATCAAACCTTTTACTGGAAGAACAGTGAAATAGCACATTTGATTGATTTGAGTTTGAATTTTTTTTTTCTTTTCCTCTTTGTTCTTTCTCTTAGGAATTAAGCTAATAAAATATGTAATGGCCAAAATACAAATACCAGTACAAAGACAAAAACAACCAAAATCTCCAATCTAAACTGATAATTCTGTCAAGTGATAGAAATAAATTGCAGATCAGTATTTACTAAAGTATGAATGATAATCACTAACCGTAATCCTCTCATAAGCCCTTATTGCTCTGACATCAGTATCTTTCCTGAAATATTGGTGAACAGCACAATTAGCAAACGTCTAACCCTTTCCTTAAAAGTTAACCTCAACTTATTGCCCAGTTATTATTTCTATAGGCTTTGCTTCAATTTCAAATGATTATATATTACATTTCAGGGGGAAAGATGTCCCTTCATGTTCCCAAACCCCAGTAAATTTTCTAGATATAGAGTAAAAATAAAAACTTTTCATGGAACAATAATTATGGCCAATAAAGATTTAGATTTTTTTTGTACATTATGTAAATTATTTTCTAGTTATTCTTCTGAAAGTAGGTAAACATGGTTTGCTACAACTAAGAATGCGGTGATTGTGCCTGCAGTAGTATACTAAAGGATCTGTGTGTGTTTGTGAGAATCACACATTCAAAAGAATGTCTTTGTTTAATAATCTCACAAAACGAAATCAAAGAAAGGCAAGGAAACATCATAGATTGCCCCAGAATGCACTTAAATTCTGGCGGGGGGGGGGGTAGTTACAGGTAAGTAATATACATAGTGTGTTAAAAAGTTATTAAGGTAAAACTTTGCTCTACAGGCCTGCCACATGATTTTGTTGGTGCTTTAAAACATAATTTCCAGATTATAAGAGTTATTCATTTTCTATCCGGGAAGTTCATGTGGAAGTGCCTTTTTTTTTTTTTTTTTTTTTTGGATTTTATTTATTCATGAGACACACAGAAAGAGCAGCAGAGACATAGGCAGAGGGAGAAGCAGGCTCCATGCAGGGAGCCTGATGCAAGACTCCATCCCAGGACCCCAGGATCACTCCCTGAGCGTGAAGGCAGACGCTCAACTACTGAGCCACGCAGGCTTCCCTGAAACTGCCTTTTTAATAATGTCTTGTGATATTGAAATGGGGTCTGTTTTCCAGTCAAGAGAACAACAGATAAGCACAGATGGAGATTCTCTCATCAGTAGTTTTTGATCCTAACAAACCAGTCGTCCTTAGTATTCCCCTTTCTTGAAAATCATAAGTTGTTCTGATGGTATATGCTAGCTTTTCCCACTTTTTTTCTCTTGCTATTCTCACTTCAAATTGTGATAACCTGTAGTGCACCATAGGCTTCTGACGTGAATGTTAATTAGGGAGGCAAAATTCAGAGCCATAGTGAATAGAAGGAATTTGAAAGACTAGGATTCAGACAATGGCAAGACCTTTCTCAGCTCTACAGCAGTAAAAGCACAATGGTTGGGACAGCAAAGGCCAACGAAAGAAAGAAAGAAATAACCCCATCCTGTCAGTGGAGTAATAACCATCAACTGTGCAGTTATTTGTGCTGATCTTTTGCTTATTTTTGTTGGTCGTTTCTTGTGACTGTGAATTGCAGGATATTCTTAGCCTGTCTGGTTAAGTTTCTACATATTTTCCCCACATCTAGAGTGGTATAAATCATTAAAATGTAATGAAATACTAGTACTCAGAGTAATTCCCTTAAATACATGCTCTCTTTCCATTTTGAAGATCAAACTTTATTGTACTCTTTATGAAACTTCCTTAATTCAGCTAAGAAAAAAATCACAAGACTTTTAAAATGCAGTTTGGACAGTGGTAGTAGAGAAGTAAAATTATAAGCTTGAAATTGTCTGTAGACCTTGGATAGTATACGAGGTTATAAAACCAAATAGTTATTGATCTTTACAAATGTTAATAATACTAGATGCTTGTTAAATGTTAACAGGTTTAAAAATACCATTTTAAATCATTGCAAAGGAATACCTTATAAATGAATCACTTATGTATAATATAGCAATCTTCACTTCGGAATTTTTAGAAATACTTCCTAAAACATGATCAACTGAATAAGCATTTAAATCTATTTTTATTTCATAATATTGATAGAGAAATATTTTATTTTTAATCATCTTCCAAATATAATATTCACAGTTTCTTTCATCCTCATTAACCAAAAGTTGACTAATTGAAAATAAGGCTCCAAAAATATCTTTTATTTTTCACCAGCATAATAAATGTTTCCATGAAATTTTCTTAAATAATTAAGTATATATTTTTGAAGCAACTAAGGGTAAATATAATAGCAACCAACTATTTTCAGAGGAAAAACATGCAAGCCGTTTAAAGTTAGAATAAGAATATTGCTTCTTTATTCTGCTTGGAGGTGTTTGATGGTGGCTCGGCGTCCCACCTGGCAGATGGCCTGGCACCCCTCTG
The DNA here is from genome assembly GCF_048164855.1 of Canis lupus baileyi. Lineage (NCBI taxonomy): Eukaryota > Metazoa > Chordata > Mammalia > Carnivora > Canidae > Canis > Canis lupus. Next base: position 12,793,404 of record NC_132844.1, on the reverse strand, counting down.
CCAGCTGTCAAGCAGGACACAAGGGCTGGACAGTTACTTTATTTTATTTTTTTTAAGATTTTCTTTATTTATTCATGAGAGACACAGAGAGAGGCAGAGACATAGGCAGAGGGAGAAGCAGGCTCCCTGTGGGTAGCTGGATGTGGGACTAGGTCCCCCGACCCCAGGATCACAACCTGAGCTGAAGGCAGTTGCTCAACCACTGAGCCACCCGGGTGTCCCCTGGACAGTTACTTTAGGAGAGCTACTTATGATGTTCCCAGGTCAGAGCTAAAGCAAAACAGAAGATGAAGGAACAAAGTGTGACATTGCCCTCCATTAAGAACCTGGATTTCTGTTTGGGTTTGCCCTCTATTTTTCATCTTTAATTTACTCTGTCAGTACTGAAATTTCTTTTCTAGATTCTGGTGTTGGTTTTATAAACTATAAATGAATTATTAGAGTCATCTGCAAATTTGTAATCAAAGCACTCACTAGATGTCTATAATGGAAGCTATCTTCATCAACATTGAAAAAGTTATACTTCCTCTTAACTTTCCAATAAAACTCTCAGGAAGATTCAGGGGAAAAAAATCAATGTAAAAACAATGAAAACATAGTGATATCATAGGCTAAAGTTATAAAGAGACATACGCCATAATTTCAGTAAAACATCATCAAATAGAGTTTATGGGGACAGGATACTGATTATTTTCTAAAATAGCAGGTTTATGGGCCCTGCTTATGGGTTCAAATACTGGGATTTTATATTTTTATGACAAAAAGATAGGAAAATATTTTAAACTTCCCTTACTTTGAAGTCACCTTGTGGAAATATTTCAGTATTTAAGAATTCTATAATTAATTATCTTTGGTTGTTTAGGAATTTAATCATACATTTAATAGATAGCTAAATTTCATCTCTTCCTCTACTAATTTTTGTTTGCTTTTGTGTTGTCTTATCTTATCTATTTTTTTATTTTTTGGATTTGATGAACTTCATTCTCTAAGCCTGTTTTCCTTATTTTATTTTAATTTTTTAAAATATTTTATTTATTTATTCATAGAGACACAGAATGAGAGAGAGGCAGAGACACAGGCAGAGGGAGAAGCAGGCTCCATGCAGGGAGCCCCATGTGGGACTCGATCCTGGATCTCCAGGATCACACCTCAGGCTGCAGGCGGCGCTAAACCCGCTGCGCCACGGGGGCTGCCCTGTTTTCCTTATTTTAATTGTATTTTTTTCTTGTTATTATGTGCTAATAGACTTTTTTCTCAAGAAGTCTTTTTATACCTAGTTTTCAAATTAATTATTTTTCAGGAATGGTCGTAAAGTATTAGTGAATACATTGGTCATCTGCAGGTTATCATTAACTTTTCTAGTTGTATTTATTATTCTGATGAATGTATTAATCAATTGCTATATGGTAATCATAGCTGTATTCCAGAGATAAGCTATTATTGGATATGACTGAAACATATTTCAGTGGATAGCTAGCTATATTTTGTTATATTGTTTTTAGGTATTATTTGGTAGTGACCGCTTCATAGGAACAGTGTCCTAACCACTTTCTTAGTTTGTTATGTCAGTGTTTGCTAACTTCATTTAAGAAGACTAGGACTAGTTTCGCAATATTTGCTATGCTCTAAAACAGCCTGTGTATCATGAAATCATTTGTTTCACATTAGGTTAAGAATAAAAATTTCACACTATTTAGATATTTTCTGGAAAGATTTCTGAAATATTATAATTTCTTTTATCACTATTGACCTATTTATTTATTTACTTATTCCTGCATCAGTTTTCTATTGTACATTGGTATATATCAAGATATTCACATTTATCAACAGATTTTCACATAAGGTCATCATATAAGTTTTAAAATCTTTCCTGAGTCCCTTTCTCATGTGAAATTCTGTGTTTTTAAAATTTTTCTTTTCCCTTAGAGTTGAAGAGAACTTATTTTGTTATTGTTGCTTTTACAAAAAGATGTTTATAATTTAGTAATTTCCTTCTTTCTTATTCACTGCTTCACTTATTTTTTTTTTCTATTTCCTTATTTTCCTCCTGCTTTTCTAGTGTTTTTTAGGTGTCAATTTTCTAGCTTTTTATTATTTAAATGTTCCACTTATTTATTTTGTTTTTATTTAATGATAAATTCGTATAAGGGGTAATTTTTTTCTGCAAATTGCTTTGAAGATTCTTCTTTTTCTCCTCGTTCTCCTTCTTTTTTGTTAAATGAAAGTAGCATAGCTTTATGGTTAGCAGAATGCTATGGAATAAGCAGAACCTTCATCTCTCAAACTGCACCAGGCTTTGAAATTCTGGTAATAGTCATTAGATAATGCATGTAAATAATATGTTTTCTGAAAATTCTTTTTAAATTCCACACATGTCTTAAACTGTATTGAGGGAAATTTAGATTTTAACGTAGTTTTACTGAATGTAGTATTTCTGGTCTTTTTAAATGTTAACTTTGCCATCTTTAGGGCTATTGTTTGGTGTCAGAAAGTACCTTTTTTTTTTTTTTTTTTTTTTTTAATTTATGATAGTCACACAAAGAGAGAGAGAAAGAGAGGCAGAGACATAGGCAGAGGGAGAAGCAGGCTCCACGCACCGGGAGCCCGACGTGGGACTCGATCCCGGGTCTCCAGGATCAGGCCCTGGGCCAAAGGCAGGCGCCAAACCGCTGCACCACCCAGGGATCCCCAGAAAGTACTTTTTTTAGTCTGATATCTTTTTTTTTTAATTTTTATTTATTTATGATAGTCACACAGAGAGAGAGAGAGAGCCGCAGAGACACAGGCAGAGGGAGAAGCAGGCTCCATGCACCGGGAGCCCGACGTGGGATTCGATCCCGGGTCTCCAGGATCGCGCCCTGGGCCAAAGGCAGGCGCCAAACCGCTGCGCCACCCAGGGATCCCCCCAGAAAGTACTTTTTTAAATGAAGAGTATGTTTGCCAATTTTTATTCCTTTCATATTACATGGCAAAATGGCTAAAATATAAAATTCTTAAGTTTTTCAAGATTTTTTTTCTCTAAAACACTTTTGATGTTTTTTTTCATTGCTATAATTCTCCTTTTCTGATTAGCCAGTTTTATTTTCCACTATTTAATGCTTATGAAACTATTTCTTCCTTTACCTCTGTGATTGATTTTCATATATTTATTTTGGCCAAGGTGGGCGTAGGTAAAAAAAAAAAAATCAATCAATTTGCAGTTTTTTATGAAAATATCATTACATCATCTCAAATGCTCTTACCAAACATTAAAAAAGCTTCTCAAAGTAGGGGGAGATCAGATTACCTATGAGTTTCTTATATGTCTTTGGAGGCATACTTTGAAGCTGTGTTCTGCTGCAAACTGGTCTCCTTCTGTTGCAGGCCTCTTATTCAGCTGTCATCTGAGACTTCCTTTCACCATCACCCTGAAAATTCTACTTGCCTTTCTCCTTTCCTGGAACCCCATTTCCTGGATCCTAGGATTCTTCTTCTTCTCCTTTTATTTTTTATATATTTTTTTTGAATTTTGTTAGAGTATAAGCTATAATAGCATCCTGAGAAAGGTCTCATGACAGGCTAACATTTTAGACCTTGTATATTGAAAATCATTGCTTCCTGTGTATAGAATTATAGGTTGAATTCTTTGGAAGACCTTGCTGCATTTGTCTTCTCCTATTGTAGCCATCCACGTGTGCATGGTCATTCTGATTCCTGATCCTCTGTAGGTAGATTATATTTTTTCTCTTCTATGGACAATTGAGGATCATCTCTTTCTTCAGAAGCTTGGAAATTTCACTAATGATATACTCTGGGGTCTGGAACTTTATTTTTTTTCTTAAACATTCTCTTGAGTTTAGATTCCTGATGTCTAATTATAGTAGCTAGGTGTTACACATGTATATTGAATATTAGAAATTTATTTTTTTAGAGATTTTATTTATTTATTCATGAGATACAGAGAGAGAGAGAGAGAGACAGAGACAGAGACAGAGAGAGACAGAGAGAGAGAGAAAGGCAGAGACACAGGCAGAAGGAGAAGCAGACTCCATGCAGGGAGCCCGATGTGGGACTCGATCTCCAGACTCCAGGATCACTCCCCAGGCTGAAGGGGGCACTAAACCGCTGAGCCACCCGGGCTGCCCTGAATATTAGAAATTTAGATGGACTGAATAAAGGTGTGCTGTTAGTACAGAATAAACACCAGCTTTCAAAGATTCAGTATTAAAAAAAAGAAGGAAACATCTCAATTTTATATTGAGTATAGGCTGAAATATAATATTTTGGATATGTTAGGATAAATAAAATATATTATTAAAATTAGCTTCTCCTGTTACTTTAACTTTTTTTTTTTTTTTTAATGTGGCTACTAGAAAATTTTAAATTACATATGTGACTCTTACTTGTAGCTTGCATTATATTTCTATTCAACAGCGATGGTCCAGAATCTTGCTGGGATCATTCAACCTGGAAACACATGTTCTTCAGTTCTCAAATATTTTAAAATATATTTATTTAATAATTTCCTCTTGGCCTTTTTCTCATTGTCTCTCTCCCTCTGGTCACTGGTTAACTGAGTATTAGACTTTTCAGCACCACATAAATGACAGTTTCTGTGTTTTTGTTTTAAATGTTGATGCCTAGGTCCCATGTCCAGATATTCTACCTTAATTGATGAACTCCTCAAATGTTAATATTGTTTGAAATCTTCCCAGATGATTTTAATAACCCTCTAATTTTATCAGATAATTTCATCTTGTGTTTTTAAAATTCTATTTTCTGAAAGAGTTCCTCAACTTTGTCCTCTAGCCCACCAATTATTTATATATATGTAAATTTTATTTAATTAATTTATTTTTATTAATTTACTTTTTAGAGAGAGACCCAGCGTGGGGCAGAGGGAGAGTGAAAGAGGGAATCTTAAGCAAGCTCTACACCTACCTAATGCAGAGTCCATTGTGGGCTTGAGCTCACAACCCCAAGATCATAATCTGAGCTGAAACCATGAGTCGGATGTTTAACTGACTGAGCCACCCAGGTGCCCCTGATGATATTTTTAAGACAATTTTTTAGAGCAGCTTTAGGTTCATAGCAAAACTGGGGAGAAAGTACAGAGATTTCTTACATGCTTCCTGCCCCCACATGTGCGTAGTCTCTCCCATTACCAGCATCCCCCACCAGAGTGGTACATTTGCTGCAACTGAGGAACTCTCACTGACACATCATATCTCCCAAGTACATAGTTTACATTTTAATTCATTCTTGGTGTTGCACATTCTGTGTTTTTGGACAAATGTATAATGACATGTATCCACCATTCTGAGTATCAGACTATATTCACTGCCCTGAAAATAGAACTTTTCCTATTAACCCTCCCCATCCAACTCCTGGCAATCATTGATCTTTTTTTTATCATCCCCATAGTTTTATCTTTTCCAGAATATCATGTTCTTGGAATCATGCAGTATATGGTCTTTTCAGATTGGCTTCTTTCACTTGCTAGTATTCATTTAAGATTCTTCATTGTCTTTTCATAGTTTGGGAGCTCATTTCTTTTTAGTGCACTTTATTTATTTTACTTCTATTTTTAATTTGAAGAGCTTTTATACATTCTGACTTTTAATAGCATTGATTTAATATATTTCCCTTTTTGAAGTTTTTGTCTATTTGTTATAGTGTTTCTTTGCTTTTTTTTTTTTTTTGATTTTATTTATTTATTCATGAGAGACACACAGAGAGAGAGGCAGAGACACAGGCAGAAGGAGAAGCAGGCTCCATGTAGGGTGCCCGATGTGGGACTTGATCCCAGGACTCCAGGATCACGTCTTAGGTGGAAGGCAGGCGCTCAACCGCAGAGCCACCCAGGCATCCTGATTGTTTATTTTTATTTGTATTTTTGTTTTGTTTCTGTCTTGATGTTAGAGGCTCCTCTCAATTTTTTTTTTTCAAATGTCTTTTCACGTTTTTGAATAAGGCATTCTAAATGGGAATGGAAGTTCTGTGCTGCATATAAAGAGAATTGACCAATAGATGAATAACACCAAGCAGTGTTTTGGAGAGGATCTGGCCTTCTATCTGGAGAATCTAGCAAATACTTAAATCTATGTATCTCTTCTGTCTGTTGCATAATTTCTGAAAGGAATCCTACAGATTGGCAGCTAGCATTCTCAATTAAGAAGGGAAAACAGGATGGAGAACTTACTTTTGACTGATGCAAACTTTAACATGGTACCTGTTCTCTCTAGTTCTCTCTGAATCCAGAGTCACTTGGACTCAATTTCTCCTTCAGTTTTCTGCAAGGTCAGCCTATGGGAGGATGAATAATTTGGAGAATTTACCTAATTTTCTAGTTAATACAGGGTGTGGATCTCTGAGCAAGGACATTTTATGGAGAAAAGAATAAAACATTTTTCAGCTGCCTCCAGGAGACCTTCTCAGTTTCCTATTGTCTTATATTTAATGTCAGTTTTTTCTAAATGATAGGTGAAGTTTCTTTTTTTTTTTAATTTTTATTTATTCATGAGAGACAGAGACACACACACACACACAGAGAGAGAGAGGGAGAGAGAGAGAGAGAGAGAGAGAGAGAGAGAAGCAGAGACACAGGCAGAGGGAGAAGCAGGCTCCCTGCAGGAGCCCAATGTGTAACTCTATCCCAGAACTCCAGGTTCATGCCCTGGGCCAAAGGCAGACGCTCAACTGCTGAGCCACCCAGGCGTCCCAATAGGTGAAGTTTCTTCATCAATTGCATTATAAGTCTGTATATTTTCAAGAATGAAAATTTACAAGGTCATGAATTCCAGCTGGATGAGAAGACCAACCTGACTACCTTTCCCTGCCTTATCAATACACAATTACAGTAATAGAGCAGTGGTGCCACCTACAACTAACAAGAAAGCTGACTGAATTTGGGATTTTTTGTTTTCCATTGCAAGAGGCCACTCTTGTCTTTTAAATATAATTCATTACAACATCCAGCCTTCCTTTTTCACTCTGCTTGACCACTTATTTCTTAAGAGCAAAATACAACAAGGTTTATCTCTTAAGTAGGATGAAACCATTTTTGATGACATGGTTATGCCTTTGTTCCAGTGTTTTTATGACATTCCTACACTACCAGTTATCCTCCACACATAATTTTCTATACAAATGTGATTCCGTGCCCTCAACTTTTGGCAAGACTCTACTATTCTTATTGTTCACTATTGTGAGATTTATATTTGCCCATAGCCTCAGAACTACTTTGGTAAGGAGTTAGGAGAGGCAGTGCCGTGCCTGCTTTCACAAGTCTTTGAGTTATATAAATAACTCTAAGTAGTCCACTACAGATAGAGCACAAAGAATGTGGAAGAGAAATGATAGATGAGGGTGAGTTTTATAGGTCTTAAAAGAAATTTAGATTTTAAACTATCCATAATGGGACAATTTTAAAAGATTTTAAGTACATAAACAATATGATTGGGACTATAAAAAATCTTAGAATTGGAGATAGAATTGTAGTCTACAAGATAGGATTTGGTGAGACCAACCAAAAGGATATTGCAAGAGTGAGAGCTGATAAGGTCCAAACTATGGCAATATCTGAAAGGTTGTGGGGGGAAAGACATCAGATTCACAGATATATAGGATGGAGAATGGAAGATACATGGAATGGGAGATATATAGCAACCAATAAATTTATAAATTGAAGTTTAAGAAGAGGTCAGAGGTTAGGAAGACTTTTATTTATTTATTTATTTTGATAAATATTGCTGGAAACATGATATAAAAAAAGCAGAATTGGGGTAATAAAAGATGAACATATTACATTTAAATTCCATATGGTATATTTATCTATTTGGCAGTTAGACATGTAGTTCCATAGCTGAAGAGAATGCTCTGGGCTGGAGATGAGATTTGGAGTTATCAAAACAGATGGTGGTGAGAGGCCTGGGCTTAGCATTTGAGTGTCTGTCTTCAGCTCTAGGCGTGATCTCAGGATTCAGGATCGAGTCCCACATTGGGCTCCTTACAGGGAATCTACTCCCTCTGCTTATGTTTGTGTCTCAAATAAATAAATAAATAAATAAATAAATAAATAAATAAAATCTTAAAAAAAATATGGTGGTCAGCATCATGAATATAGGTGATATTGTTCACATAGAGAGCACATGTGAATTATCAGTGAATCTACACCACTGCACATTTCTTTCCTTTCCTGATATTTCTGTGGATTATCTCCTAACACTTGCTGTATTCTTTCTGGCGTAACAAACAACTATAAACTCAGGGCTTCCCAGGAAGATAAAGAGTCTGGGATAGAAAAAAAAATACACTGTCTTTTGAGTCAGGCTCGAGAGTCCATTATCTATATTGAAAATGGGCAGTTGAAAGATAACAATCATGAGACTTTCAAGACCCATAAATCCTGAATTATGTCAGGTACCCCCAACACAATTTTACTTTCTGATCAATATCTGATACTCAGGTTCCAGTCTTTGCATTTTCAATCACAACTTGATCACTTGACATTGATTCCTAATTGCTTCTCTTTATTTGAGCTTTAACTGGTACTTTTAATGACAGATTGTATTCTAAACACACCATAATGACTTAAAAAGAAAAGAACAGACCTCTTCTCCTGGTAGAAATTGTATATGCATTTTGCCTTACTGACATCACTATAGCGATTTCCCCTAGAAATCCACGATAACAGATGAGTCCCCAGGTCCTTCTCCATTCATCAATGTATTTCATTAGGTGCATTCCTCATAAGACATTTATGCCATTAATTTATGTCATTAATTAGATGCCTAAACAAGAATGAGTATTATTAACTCAAGTCCTATAAATTTTATATTCTGAGCTCTCTTAGCCTTGATTCTATGTTGCAATTCATTAAAAAACTCATGAATTTGTTTTCACCATTTTGTTTTAATAAACCAATATTGGACAAGCAAACAAACAAAATATTTTTTGCCACTTTATCTGAGAACTGAAAAAAAGAAATGCCTTTGCAACAAAGCTGTTTGGAAAACATTTCATAGTATATGCAGAATATTTTATGCTTAATTCAAATGTGACTAAAACCACAGACCATAGAATATTTGCTTATATGAGCTTTGCATTCTTTAAAAAAATCAAATTTATATTTTGCCTTTTGAACTTTTAAATTTACAGTTTTTGGCAAATATGATACTCTCTGATATTACAGACAAAATACTACTTCCTTAATACACTGAGCACTTTCTATGCCCTATAGCAATAACATTACATGCTTATCATTTGGTTACATCAGAATTTTATAGTATGCTCCACAGTTCTGATAGGTGTATGATGCAGGCATACCCTACAACTATTGTGTGGTTAAATAGTTTTTGGAAAATATTGAATTAAGGTAAATTCATTAGGTTTCTATATCACTAAGCCTTTAGTAAGTTCATATGTATTGTGGATATCTCAAAGGAAAGAAAATATGTAGAATTTCCAAATATCTTTAATTTCAGAATGTTTTCTTGAAAATAAATTTGTAGAATAATTTCCCAGAAGAATACATTGTGGACAACATTAGGTTAGATCATAATAACTATGAAGTTCTTATTGATAAATATAATGAAATTTACTTCCATATGCAGATTCATGAACCACTTAGCCTACTAATAACAGCAGAGGAGCAGACTGTTTTTCCAATGAGTTAATGTTTGATATCTGAGTTTAATACCTAGTTAAGAAAGTTTTTTCTGAAGGTTGAAGGGACAAATGGAAGTCAGAAAATCTAGGTTTGAATCTTGAGTCTGCCACTTAGATGATTTACCTTGGGCAAGTTACTGAAACTTTCTAATAAGGGTAATAATGACATGCAACTTGAAGTATTAGAGATAGAAATTTGAAAAAAATATATAACATAGTCCCTGACACAAAATTATCGGCAAATGATAATATTAAATGGGTACAAAGTAATCTAAAAATTAAAAGCAATAAATGGTGCTCATATTTACAACTTTCCCCCAAGGCCTTATGATATCTTCTTATGAACCATCATTCTTCTTCTTCAGGCCATGCACCAGTAAAATTCTTCTCTACAACTTTTCTCACTTCATTTTCTTGCATGAGCAACTCTTACTTCTCCCCATTTATACTCATTCTACAATCCCTTTTTTGAGCGGCCTTTTTTCTAGGATAATTTATCTAATTTCCTTGGGACATCTGCACCTAATGGTTCCTTTGTCTATACAATTTATTCCTTAGGCATTTACATGAAACTTGTATCATTAGTTTACATTTCTTGTGCAAGTTCTCTATTTTCAACTAGATTAAAAGGTGTTTAGGAGAAGCAACTCTGCTTTACAGTAGGTATTTTCTTTTAAATGAAAGGTACTCTAAACATTTTTTTTATTTTATTGCTTACAAAGGGCAGCAGCTGAAAGTTAAATTATGTAAAAAAGAACTTTCAGCAGACACATGCTGATAACTACCACTGACCATTGATGGATAATTCTATTGTACAAGGACTTTCTCTTATGACTGTTATATAGACATATTCAGGTGTCTTAAAGAGGTTGCCAGTATCTGTTCAATTTTGGGGAGGGATGTGGGTAGAAAGCTAGTTAGTATTCTCATCCCTTTTAAAATCATATTTCCATTCTTTTTAGAAGAAATGTAAATAAAGCTCAAGGACAGCTGATACTGGGTCCTTTCTAATACAAAGAGCCCTCAAATTGTACACTAAATTATCAGAAACAGAATCCTAATTATTAAAAACTCCACTTTGCAATCATATGACAAATCATGTCCTCCTCCTTTTGGTTTGTTTCCTCACTGTCTCAGGCATGCATTGAAATTTATTCAATATCTGAATGGTGAGAAAATACCTAAAGGAGTCTATTGGAGAAAGAAATCCTAAACCTCATTTTCTACATCAAAATTGATTTTTAGGTAGATGCTTAAAAATAATCTCAGGGAAGAGAATGCCATTCTGAGCAGTATATGAATTCAAGCACTGATGATCCACAGTGATTAGATCCAGATAGTTTTCTCAGAATTTTATAAGAAAAAAGTTTGTTTCCTAACTTAGGTCCTCATGATGTTATACTCCCCAATCTTTTTTGCTCCACACTTTCTTTTCACTTAAATTGTACAGAGCTATTTATTTTTTTTCCAGCATCTATATGAATCATTTTCTCTCTCCAAAATATTTTCATTTACTCTACTCTTTAATTCAGTAGTTCTCATTTCCTGACTGCATATGGGACTGACTATATAATTTCTGCCCCCAGTGTAAAATGAAAATGAGGATCTTGTTAAAAGTTATTAGAAATTTCAAAAGGACACCAGCAGAGTACTAAACCTAGCAAAATTTTTGTCACACTGTTGAGTCCTGCCTTCTTCACTGTATATTCTTTCCTCCATTGTTATAAATTAATTGGCCATATGTGCATGAGTTTATTTCTGAACTCTGTTCTGTTCCAGTGATCTATGTGTTTGGTTGTATGCTAATATCATACTCTTTTGATTAATATAGCTTTGTAGTGTAATTTTAAATCGGAGAGTGTGATACCTCTGGCCTTGTTCTTCTTCCTCAAGATTATGTGGCTATTTGGGGTAATTTGTGGTTCCACACAAATTTTAAAAGTGTTTGTTCTACTTCTGTGAACAATGTCATGAGAATTTTGATAGAGATTGCATTGAGTCTGTGATTGCTTTGGGGAGTAACAATATTAATTCTTAACATCCATGAGCACAGAATATCCTTCTATTTATTTGTGTCTTCTTTAGCTTCTTTCAGAAATGTTTTTATATTTCACTGTTTAGGCAAGCAGTTTACAATTATGCCCTATCTTTCCTTTCCTGCTTGCACAGAGTCTGAAGTCCAGCCAGAGGTAAATGTTTAGGGTCTTCCCAGATCTTTTCTGAGGATATTTCCTGCCATAGGCATGTGCATGGGCTTCTAGAGTCCCTTGAATATGCAAGAGAATTTTATAGCCCTCATTCTAAGTATTTCTTTCTCTAGCTTCTTCTGTTCAGGCATTTTGGTTTGTTTCTTATCTCTGCTGTATCTTGCACAGGAGGAAGTGGCTAATATATTTGCTTCTAAATGTTCATGAAAACACCATCTGTGAAGTGGCTGCAGTCCTGGGGAAACTCCTGTGTAGGTGAAACAAAGGCAAACTCTTGAGCCAATATCCTAAGGAGTCATTAGGTCAAAACACAGAATTACTGTCTTTGAGACTGGGCCTTCATACCATTCCCCCATATTCACAACCTGCACCAGGAATGCAGACTGCTATCTTTAATGCTGCTACTGAACAGGGAGTGGAAGATAGTAGTAACAGGGTAATAAACAAGTAGCCGCAGAACTCTCGTATCAAAATTCTACAGTTTTTCTCTTTGCAAAGCATCCCCTTGGTTGTTGTAAGTTTTGTTTGTTTGTTTTGTATTTTTAGATTCCAGAGTTCCTAAAAAGTATGTTCCTAAAAGCTCTGTTTTGCCAGCTTATTCACTGCTTCTAGATTTGCTTTTGCTCTACGATGGCAGTTGAGTGATTGCGACTTTTGCAAAAACAAAAATAGTCACTAACTAGTTTTTAAGAGGAAATTTGCTGACCTCTATTGTAGACATTTTTTTTTACAGAATTCACATAAAAATATTTGTTTAATGAATGGAAGGATAGACAGATGAAATATTAGATGGATAACAAAAACATCTTATACTTATTCTATCATGAAGATATCAAATGTAGATATTTACCCACATCTTGTTAAGCATCAGATAAAAACTTAGAATTGTGCTCTTAGAATTGTACCATTGTACTCAATGGAAATTCATTGGACATTTTTAGAGTTGCTATTATGACCTATAGATCACTATTCCATGCAGAAATGGTGATGGTTACTTAAAATTAAAACATGCTAATTGAAAATATGTATTAGTTATTAGGGACACATTACAATTGTTATCATAAGCTTGTTTCTTTTTTTCCTAAGTCACATCAAGCATTATGTATTCTTAATCTACTCAGAAATATTGCCTATTAGAGCAATAGTATAGACCATGGTCAGATAGTTTCAGTGAGTTGATAACTTGTTTGTTGAAGAACTTCCCATTTTAGTATTGCTGTCTGTAGTAATGTCCTTTCATCCTTAATCTTCCTTTTAAAAGTATAATTTTCCACTTTACATTCTCTTGAGTATGCCAGGGCAAGGTGTTGAGGTCTGTTTTTTTGCTCCCTCATGTTAATGTGTAATTTCTGTAGTTTCACAGAGCTGACTCACCTTCCTCAGGAGCCAATGTCAGCAGTATCATTGCCCCTGCCCTTCATGCTGCCATTCATTAGCCTTCCACTTCCAATCAACTTTATAACACCAACCTTGATCTCCTTTAAAACCAAGTTGCTCTATTATAGTATTATGATTTAATGCTTTCGATGTGAAGATAGTGATAGGATACACAGTGTGTGTATATAAAACTAAGAAGATTGAGGGAGATAAGTGATTCTCAGGAACACATGAACTGCTCAGTTTTAAACTTAATCTCCATATTTCATTTTACTCTGATATTGTTTTAACCATAGTGCTTTCTTCATTTGACCCATAGTAATGCTATCTTTTAAAAAGGTGTGTGTGTGTGTGTGTGTGTGTGTGTGAAAGAGAGAGTGAGAGAGAGAGAGAGAGAGAGAGAGAACCCTATCTTCATTAAGGAAAAATTAAGGACCATTAAAAATATCTTCTAAATGCTTTGATACTGTTTTTAGTTGAGAATATTGTTAACCCTTAGCAAGTAGAGTTTCAGCTGGTTGCCGTTTAAAAGTTTTTTTTTTTTTTTTTTTTTGTCATAAGGGTACATTCAGAACCAGATTAAGACTAACTGAAAATCCACTTGTTTTCCCAAATGACTTATTTGAGGGTCACTGTGTCATAGGACCTGCTATAAAATAAGACATAATCATGTATCTCAAAAATGTTCTCTATGGTGATATTTCCCCTCTGGTAATTAATGAAGCAAAGTAGCCATGTGAATAATACAGAATACTATAAAATAGATAAGATTCTAAAATTCATCATTAGATTGGGAGTTCCAGAAGGGCAGAAACTTTGTATGGTTTTGTTTTTGTTTTTCATTGTTGTATATCTGATACCTAAAATGGTACATAATAGTTAAATACATTTGAATAAATAAATATATTAGTTAGGTTAGCCTTATCATTGAAATGGCAAGGGGTATTTTATATGTCTCTAAAATTAAATTGCATTTTTATGTCCCTATCTTTTGAATATTATGAGTAAGAGTGATAGTTCAGGGGTTAACATATGAAAAAATAATTTAGCTCTAGGTAAGGGCTGGAGGATTTGTGAGTTATAACTTAGAAATTATAAAGTTTTATTATATTTAAATAAAACATTTTGTTCCTCTCAACCTTAAAACATATTTTACTTTTTTTTTTAGAACTTCATTTTGGTTATATTCTTTGCCAACTCCCAGTCTAATGCAGATAAAAATACATGAGTTATTGGGTTCCTTAAAACTAGGGTTGATAGTGGAAATGCTGACAAATCCTTATTACAGATGCCAGTAGAATGAAGCGCCTTTACCTCTAGCAAATGCTGATGTGGAGATTTAAGACTATATGAGAAATCAGTAAAGTTGCCCAGGAGAGTTTTATCATATTATTCATTGAACTCAGTATGTGGTACAGTAATTGCTTCTGGTACCATTTTTCTTTTTCTACATGAGGTTATTATTTATCCTGTGCTGTGTGAAACAGAGAAAGAGAGTCTAAAGGAGAGTCATAACTCGATGTAAACTATCTTGTGACACAGTGTAGCTGAAGATAGGAATCACAACTGGAAAATTGTGTCTTACTTATCAGAATTAAAAATGGGAAGAATGATATTTGACATTGTAGAGATCCATAAATACTAGAAAGATGCACTCAAACCACATTTTTTTCATAGTGATATGAAAAGCTGTTTAAAATATATATCTAAATAGACTTTAATCTCACAGGGATAAACAATTTTATTTACCTATGACAGAAGTTTTCTTATGAGCTTATAAGTGATGAAAATCAAGTTAATAAGTAGGATGGTTACTATGAAAAGCTGAATTAATGAGATTTAAATAGCATAATAATTAAAAAAAATTTTTACTGTGCTTTTGTACCTTGTGTATGTGTCCTTCACATGCCTCAAATATACTTCAGTAATCATTAACTTCAATCATATATTTCCTAATATTCAAGTGAGTTTGTGTGAAAAATATACTATAAATATTTTGGAACAAAAATTTTAAATAGAGACAATGATGACTTAATGCAAATGAGGGGAAAACACTTTTTAGACCTTCATATATTACTACCTAAATATGTTGGGCTTAAAATATGCTATTTTCACAAATTCTTGAAGCACTTTTATGTTAAAATGTGTTTTTACTTGGAAGGAGATCATTTATGATGTAGAAAATGAATTTTTTTGATTATATATTTAGTCTTTTCTGCAATGTTGTTTTGACTGCATTGTTCAATTAATAAATATATTATCATTTTGCATGCATTACATTAACCTGGTGGCTAATCTCAGTTGATTGAAAAAATAATAAAGTCATATAATATGTATTAAGTTATCTAATGAGCTATGTGCAATTATGCAACCGTATGGAGTTTGATAATGATCACTGGAAGCCATTTAATGTGGGAAGTATAGTGTGGAGGTAAATAGTCCAATAGTCTGACTCCCTAGGTTGTATGCTGGCTATTGACCTTTGGCAAAAGCATTCTTGCCCTCAGTTTCTTCATCTGTAAAATAGAAATAATAATATTAGGGACTTCACATGGTTATAGTGAGAAATAAGTAAGTTTATCCAAGGAAAGGAAATCTGGGTGCTTTCCAGAACAGGGTCTAGCACAAGTTGGTGCTTGGAGAATATTAAATAGTTCTATTCCTTAGTGTATGGAGCTTGACAAATGGCCAACTTTTGTGACATAAAAAACAAAACAAAACAAAACAAACCCCCCCCCAACACATTCTGTTATTTATAAATCAGAAACTAAATGAAATCAAGGTGCAAATTTGATAGTACTAATGTATTATACCAACATGCTTCTTTTGATTCTCATTAACTTGCCCAAAAATCTCAGGCTATCCTCTCATCTGCAGGGGAATATGCTATGTTCTTCTCTAATCTCTAACCTTCTGCCCATGGGTTAGGAACTTGAGGATTTGTACCACCATAACTCAACATCATAGGGGAATTTACTTGTCTTCTGCTTTCTTTCAAATTTAAGTTCCCTTGGCTTCCCCAGTTGAACAGAGCAATCCATTTCCACTCAGTTCAATACAGCAGTCATTGTATTTGTAAACTTGCTATGTGCCTGGTGAGGTTTGGTGCTTTTGATGCAAATTTAAGTAATTATCATTCCATATAAACTGCTCAAGTAGAGTTCAGTTCAATAATCCATATTATTGAATATATTTTTTTTCAGAAGATATATATATATACATATATATATAAACCACTTACTACTAAACAAGATAAATATTATATTAAAAATATTCAAAAGTATTCAGGAAGTTTTTGTGGGAGGACTAGAAAAAGAAACAACTGAATATGCCTGAAATGTAAACGTAAAGTAAAGAAAGCTGTTTAACTGCAAGGCTTCTCTTCCTCTTCAAGGTAACAAGGGCATTTAAATTGTCATCCATGGAAATGTGTTATCTAACTTAAAACACTAGCATACCACTAAGAGTAGAGAAGAAAAGGGTATAATAACTGCAGGGGTGGAAGAAAACTCTGTCACATTTTTACTACACTCTGTACCCCTAGGGAAAAAATTTTATATGTGTCACATAGTACTTAAAAATTAGACAGGAGTTTTACTGTCCTTTACCTTATGGTAGGCTCAAATATCTAGCTTTGAGTTTAGTAACAAATTATTTTTCTGATACCTATGTGCTTGATCTAATTCCATTTAAAAAGTCAACACATGTATATTTTCTACAAATGCTCTTATGGTATAGAAAGCAAACATAAAATAATGGGGAAAGTGTGTATTTTGGAATTTAGAAAAACTGAATTCTTAGCTTTGCCTCTTCTTAGCTATTTTTTTAAACTCTTCTTAGCCATATGACCTGTGAACATTAGCTAGCCTCTCTGAAAAATGACAAACAAAAAAAGAAGCTAGTGAAATAGTCCTACTAGTAAATAAAATACTCCAACTAGTAAAATAATTGAAATAATAAAATAGTTCTAATAAAACTCCATTCAAGCATATGAAAAGATGCTCAACATGATATGTCCTTAGGGAATTTTGAATTAAAGCAATGAGGGGCACCTGGGTGGCTCAGTGGTTAGCAGCTGCCTTCAGCCTAGGTTGTGGTCCCAGGGTCGTGGGATTGAGTCCTGCATCAGGTTTCCTGAAGGGGAGCTTCTCCCTCTGCCTATGTCTCTGCCTCTCTCTGTGTCTCTCATGAATAAATAAATAAAATCTTAAAAAAAAAAACCCACAATAACAAAAAACCACTACATACCTATTAGAATGGCCAAAATGAAGAACACTGACAACCCCAAAAGCTAATGAGAGTGTGGAGCAATAGAAACACTTATTCATTGCTGATGGACTGCAAAATGGTACAGCCATTTTGAAAGACAGTTTGGTGGTTTCTTAAAAAGTAAACATACGTTTATCATATGATCTAACAGTGGAATGTTTTGGTACTTTCCCAAATGAATTTTACCGAATTTATATCTATAAAAAAACCTACACATAGATGTTTATAATAGCTTTATTCATAATTGAGACAACTTGGAAGCAGCCAAGATATACTTTAGTAGGTGAATGGATAAGTAAGCAGTGGTACATCTAGACAATGGACTATTATTCAGCACTGAAAAGAAATGAGGTATCAAGCCATGAGAAGATATGGAGGAAACTTAAATGTATATTACTAAGTAAAAGAAGCCAAAATGAAAAGAATACATACCATATGAATCCAACTATCTGAATTCTGGGAAAGAGAAAGTTCTAGAGACAATAAAAAAGATCAGTGATTTTCAGATGTTAGAGGGGAGGGAAGGATGAATAGAGTAAGAGGATTTTTAGGGCTGTGAAATTGTTCTGTGTGATACCTCAGTGGTGGACTACAATGTTGTGTTATATATCTGCCAAAATCCATAGAAATTACAACACCAAGAATGAACCCTAATGTAAGCCATAGAGTTTGAGTGATAATGATGTGTCAGTGTTGGCTCAATTAGTTAAGCAACTGATTATGGCTCAGGTTATGATCTCAGAGACATGAGATCTAGGCCCGCATTGGGCTCCATGCTTAGGAGGGAGTCTGCTTGAGATTCTCTTTTTCTTTCCCTATGCCCCTCCCTGCACTCATGCACTCTCTTTTTTTCTCTCTCTCTCTAAAATAAATAAATAAATAAACCTTTAAAAATGATGTGTCACTATAGATTTATCAGAAATAACATATGTATCGCTTTGGTGGAGGATGTTCATAGTGGGAAAGGCTAGGTGTGTGTGGAGTCAGGGAGTATATGGGAATTGTCTTCTACTCAAATTTACTGTGACTCTAAAACTGTTCTAAAAAATAAAGTCTGTTGGGGCACCTGGGTGGCTCACTTCGCTAAAGTCAGACTCTTGATTTGAGCTCTGGTCTTGATCTCCGGGTTGTGGGATTGAACCTTGCGTTGGGCTCTGCACTGGGCGTAGAGCCTTCTAGGATTTTCCCTCTCTCCTCTCCCTGTGTTCCTCCTGCCTCCTTCTCTAAAAAATGACAATTAAAAAAACATAAAGTCTATTGAAAATTATTGAGAAACTAAAATAATACTGTTAAGAAGCTAGTATTTATCAGAATCCTTTTACTTAATTATCAAAAACAATTTTATTTTTTTTAAGACTTTATTTATTTATTCATGAGAGACGCAGAGAGATAGAAAGAGAGGCAGAGACACAGAGACACGGGAGAAGCAGGCTCCATGCAGGGAGCCCGATGTGGGAATTGATCCTGGGTCTCCAGGATCAGGCCCTGGGCTGAAGATGGCTCTAAACTGCTGAGCCACCCATGCTGCCCTCAAAAAGAATTTTAAAAGCATTGTTAAATCCACTTAGAGATGAGTAAATTGAGTCAGAATTCATTAATTTACAATCATTTATTCCACTAATATTTACTTAGCATTTACTATGTGCGAGGCAGGATTAAGCATGGGAGATACTAAAATGAATCAATATGGATGTTATATTCCAAAGAAGTGAGACAAACAAAAAGCAAGCAAGCCAACAAATACAATAACTTAAAAACGAATTGAGGAAATAAAGTATTGAGATAGGGAATAACAAGACTCATCTTAAATAAGTTCAGTAAAGGTTTCACATTTAATTTGAGCCTTAAAGGAAGGAAGGGAGCTCACCATTTGAAGAACATTAGAGATAGTACAATAAGGGCTCTGAGGCAGAAAATTGCTTTGTATTTGAGAAACTGAAAGAACACAAAAATTTAGAATTTAAGGAAAAGATGAGGTTGAAGAGGGAGATGTAGAATGTAAGCCTTCCTGATAAATATTTTATTCATTCAGTGCATTTCCTGAGTGTGGTTGCCAGTCATTTTTATAGACACTGAGATATATTGATGAATGTAATTTATAATGTCCTTACACTCATGATTTATATTCTAATAGGGAAAGAAAGAAAAATCCCCACCCCCAAAAAGATAATTTAAATAGTAATAAATAAACAGATAAATAAATAATAAAACTTCATATTGGAGTAAATGGTATGAGGAAAATAAAACATTTGCAAACAAAGCAATAACATAGAAGGAAATATATATATGTATATTTATACTACATATATATTATATATATATATATATATACACATACTATTTATATCTAGTGCTGAAGAAGTGACATTGACCGGACATTTGAATGGTGAGAATGAAACAGCCATATGAAGATCTTAGGAAAAATCTTTGCAGTCAGAAAGGGGGGTGAGGAAGGCAAGGCAAAGCAAAGACCTCAAGTCAGGAATGAGTTTGGCAAGTTTGAGAAGCAGAAGGAAAGCCAATATATCTGGGATATAATAAGAAAGAATGAAAAGCTAGGGTCAGAGAGGAAAGTGTGTAGGTCTGTGACCACCAGGGTAAGCAATTTTGCCTTTCTTGTTTATTTGTTTGTTTCAGTAGAAGGCTACTGTTGGGTTTTAAGCAGATGCTTGATAAAATCATACTTAATTTTGAAAAGATCGCTATGACTTTCTATAGAGAATTAATTATGGGAACATAGAAATGGAAAGTACAGGTAAGAGGCTACTAGAGGAATTCAGGGGGGAAATAGAGGTTACAGGAACCATGATAGAAGCGTTGGAGTCATTTACCAATGTGAATACAAGTGATAAAACATAGATTTCAGGGGTCACAGCAAGGAAGTTGAATATTGAATATTATTCTAAATGTGTTGGCCACTTATTAATTAGTTTGAAGTAGTGGTGGGGGTATAATAAAATGTATACTTTAAGATCATTTTGTTGCTCTTTAGTGAATGAGCTAAAAGGGAAACAAGGATGATGCCTCAGTAACTGGCTTGAGTAACCGAGTGAATGATGGTGTCATTTGCTGAAAGGAAATAAAAGGTATAAAATTTTAAGAAAAAAACGAATTGCATTTGGTGCATGTTAAATGTGAGATGTCTACGAACATTAAGTGGTACTGACAATGCTGCTGGATTTGTGTGCCTACGCCTCACTAGAAGAGGTTTGGGTCTGGTATATAAATTTTGGAGTCAAAAGCATAAACTTACTATTGAATTTACTGCGTGTGGGTAAGATCATTTAGGGACTTTTTTTTTTTTTTAAGGGAGAAGGGCTATAACCAAGTGCTGAGGACCATCACCATTTAGATTGAGGTAGAAAAAAAAAAAAACAGTTGCAAAGGATCCTGGGAGGAGTTTCCATTAAGGTAGGGGGAAAGCCAAGGAAGAATGATATAATACAGAGAGAGGAGGGTTAAAAAGGGGAGAGAGGTGATAGTTCATTGTGAAAATGCAGCTGAGAGGCTAAAAGAGAGTAAAAAGAGAATAGAGCCACATCTCTTGGATTCAGCAGATTGGAGGTTGTTAATGCTGTGTCAAGATCAGTTAAGTGGAGTGAGTCTAGAAGTCACTCCAGTGGATGGACAGGTAGCTGGAACACTAAAGTGGTATGCATAGACAAATCTTTCTGGATAATTGTCTATGAGGAGAAACAGAAAAATTAGGCTGTGGCAGAATGGGATCATGGGACTAATTGAAGGTTATTGGAACAAGTACTTTGAAAATGATTCTATGTAAAGGGACAGATTGGTTATGAAGGAGATACAAGACAACTCAGCTAATCAGGATCTAGAGCAAGTGAAAGGTGGTAGAAATATACTATGTATCATCCTCTTTGTCCTCAGACCCACTCTTCACTTTTCTTCACTCTTTTGTCTGTCCTAGGTGTCCAATTTGTGTGAATTATATCAATAGACTCATATATCCCCTGGGTTTTGATTTGGTTTGACCAACAGAAAGCCCTAGCAAGAGATCAAAGGGAGGGACACAAATGAGGTCTTGGTTGCTAACTCCATGGAGTTAGTTGGGTTAGACTAACTGTAGTTGGGTTAGACTGGCTGTTTTTCTCAGCTGAAGATCACTACTCTCCTTTAAGTGGCATGCTGTGTTGGAACCCTGACTGATACAAGAATTGGAACATAATTATAAGGACTGGCCCAATAAGCAGAGTTCTAGTTCCTCTATAGCAGTACATGAAGGAAGAGAAAATGAATATAGGTATGAGTTTGTGGGGTTGCAGTGGGCAGGTAAAGGCATGGCATGTGATTGCTTTTGTTTTCTCACTGAGATAATCAACCAAATGTTGGAGTAGAAAGTCGTGAATTTAAAGAAAAATGGATAAAATGTTCATCTCATAGAGTTGGAAATAGATCCTACCATAAAACGTTTGAGGGTATTAATTATAAGTGTAAATAATTAGCATTGTTCAGCTCTTCAGGAGTGGGTATGGAGAAAAAAAAAAAAAAAAGTCATGTAAGGCATGTTTTTTGTAAGACCAAGTACTCCAGCACAGAATTGGAGAAAGACTTGAAAATGTGTGTAGCATAGAAACTATATTAATGGACCGCGAGACCTAGGCCAGACAAGGTTTGGAGGTCAGAAATGAAGTTAGGAGGGGATTGATGGATAGTGGGAAAGTGTAGGGGTCACTGGTTTAGAGGTCTTTATATAGAACTAAAGAATTGTAGGTATGGGTGTGATTGAACTATGGGCTAGATGAATGACTTTTAGAGATATTGATACAGAGATATATCGTTTTCTTTTTTTTTAAAGATTTTATTTATTTATTTATGAGAGACACACACAGAGAGAGAAGCAGAGACACAGGCAGAGGAAGAAGCAGGCTCCATGCAGGGAACCCGACGTGGGACTCGATCCCGGGTCTCCAGGATCAGGCTCTGGGCCGAAGGTGGCACTAAACCGCTGAGCAACCCGGGCTGCCCAAGATATATCATTTTCTAACAAATGTAGAGAGTAGTTGCAATCATGAGAGAGGGAGGCTAAATTCCAGTGAAGGACGGGATTTGGCAATGAGGAGGTAAAAGGACTGACACATCGTGTTGGTTGCTTCAGGTCGGTGGATTTTGAATACATAGAAAATAATGATAAGAGTTGGGAAAGAAAGCAAAATTGCCATCCAGGAGCTAAACCTTTGGAAAGTAGAGGCCTCCCTTCCCACTTAGTAAATCTGATTCAGATTTCATCGGATAACAGCAAATGTGCCTTTGTGCCTGAGGGATAGGAGGGTGACACTAAAGATAATCCCCAGGAGAGAGGGCTGAGGGAGAAGCAGTGTTATTAGGATATGGTCAAATGAAGCAGAAAGATGAAAGGGAATTCCAAAAATTAGTTGAAAATGTGGAACATTCCGCTGATCTCTAAGCAGGAGTGTGGTAGCACACAGTGGCAGTGTGTAGGGGCATCCGAAGAACAGCAATGGGTCAGCTTGAGTGTGTGTAAAACAGTGGAGGGATAAGCCAGATCAGCAGAGATGGGAAGAAAAATGAAATTAGTCTTGTTTCTGAGATGAGTATAGGCAAGAGGACACATTATTATCATATCTAAAATGCCCTTAGGTGTGATGACCTTGTGGGATGATTGTTGTTCTCCAGGGGTGGGGATGAGGATTATCACCTTTCTAGATAGACTGGCATGGCAACCTTCTGTTTTGCCACTCCACAGTGACTGTGCCTAAGAGTGCACCTTCCCGAGGCTGTTGTAGGGCCACTTGCACTCAGATTCATTCACAGGATACCATTTTCTTTCTACCTGCTCCACAAGAATATGCAAATGCATGGAATCTCTTAGTACTTAATTAAACATATGAATTTTAAGAGGGCTTGTTGTGCAGAGCCATGCAGGATTTGGCTCCTCACTCTTCATTCTGACCTTATTCAGCTTATTCCCTCATTCCTGGATGTGACTTTGGTCACAATGATGTCAGTAGGCCTTTTTCTGGAACACTCCAGTATCCTATTGGCCTCAGGGCTTTCACTTGCTGTGTCCTTGACCTGAAATGTTCTTTCAGATTTTCAAATGTCTAAACTCTTTCTCATCTTTTTAGGTTCTACTTCACCTCTCATCTCTTCAGTAAGGACTTCCAGACATATTACTCAGTTTTGTCTTGTCTTCTCTTATCTTGCCAAGTACCTTGTGGTGGTTCTGTATCCTATTGCCCTATTTTATGTTTTTTTTTTTTTTTTTTAAGATTTTATTTATTTGTTCATGAGAGACACACAGAGAGGGAGAGGCAGAGACACAGGCAGAGGGAGAAGCAAGTTTCCTGCAAGGAGCCCTGTGGGACTCGATCCTGGATTCCGGGATCACGCCCTGGGCCAAAGGCAGACACTCAACAGCTGAGCCACCCAGGCGTCCCACCTATTTTATGTTTTTATGCCATTTATCAGCATCAGAAGTTATGTGCTCTATTTGTTTAGGCATTTATTATTGATTTCCTCATCTATATCATGAACTTTATGACTCAGAAATTTCTCTTTTATATAGAGGAGGGCTGGCTCATAGTAGGTGCACCATAAAATATTGTTGGCTGAATGCATAAACACTTGATAAATGTTGCTTCTCTGTTATATTCTAAAGTTACTATTTTTTCCTATAAAGAGAGTAGTTACAATTTTCATAGTTGTTAGGACAAAATGTTGTAATATATAAGTCCCTACTCCAGTGTTTAGTACATAGTAGGCAATTAGACAATAAGTTTTTTTTCATTCTTTCATCAATATATCCCACTGAAATAGCATGGTAGATATTGATTAAATGGTATAATTCAAATTGGGATACTGTAATTATGTGAAATTGGATCTTATGCATTACATATGTTATGTTCTAGCATAATCATGTTATGTATTACTTCTTACGTATAAGATAAATAACACCATATTTTTATTATATAGTCACGGTGAAATTGTTATAGTTAAATATTCTCTTTTAGAGCACAAATATTTCCAAAGTAGTCTGCCTTCTTAGGATTGCAAACTGTATTAATTAGGAGAAAATAAAATGGACTGTTGTTCTAAATTAATGTGAAATATTCGGTCTTTTATGGAAAGCTGTCATTCTGATAGTTGCATGGTTAACTAATACCCCCTACCTTCATGTTTACTGTTTCCAGGAAGAACCCTATGTCCTATTTAAGAAGTCTGACAAGCCTCTCTATGGGAATGATCGATTTGAGGGCTACTGCATTGACCTCCTCAGAGAGTTATCTACAATCCTTGGCTTTACATATGAAATTAGACTTGTGGAGGATGGGAAATATGGAGCGCAGGATGATGCCAATGGACAATGGAATGGAATGGTCCGTGAACTGATTGATCATGTAAGTCTCTTTTCTCATTATTATCATTACGTTTGGTGGATTGCTAAAAGATTTACTTTTTAAGATTTGTGATGGTAGGGTAACTTAATGGCAAAGAGCAATAATATATTTCAAATATGTGTTTCCTTAAATAATTCTATTGAAAGTTATATTATTTTACCCTTATATATAGAGACTCTAAGAGGGGTATATGTTTCTGTTAGAGAGTATTATCTGTTTTAAATTAACTAGAATTCAGTGATTTAATATCTTGAAATATTTAGCCCTAATTTGCAAATTAGAATGTGTGTGCCCAATAATTTATTTCTTTTTCACTTTTATACTGCTAACTTCATAATCAGCAGAAAGAATGAGTGATGCCTACTATAAATTTTATGATAAAAATTTCCTAGATAGACTAGGATAGGATACTTCTTGTCCTTTTTTTTTTTTTAAGATTTTATTTATTTATTCATGAGTGACACACACAGAGAGAGGCAGAGAGAGGCAGAGAGAGAAGCAAGCTCCATGCGGGAGCCTGATGTGGGACTTGATCTCGGGACTCCAGGATCATGACCTGAGCTGAAGGCAGACGCTTAACCGCTGAGCCACCCAGGTGTCCCACTTCTTGTCCTTTTTAAATTTATTTATTTTTAAAGATATTATTTATTTATTCAAGAGAAGGAAAGAGAGAGAAAGTGCACAAGTCAGAGGGAGGGGTAGAGGATGAGGGAGAAGCAGGCTCCCTGCTCAGTGGGGGATTCCAAGATCCTGGGATCATGACCTGAGCCAAAGGCAGCCATTCAACCGACTAATCCACCCAGCCACCCCTTATTTTTTATTTTTGATACTTCTAATCTTTAGAGAATAGGATACTTCTTATCTTTACAGTAGGGATGAAAGAAATCTATATACAAAAAGCATAGAATATGATACTGTATAAAAATAAAGCAAGTATATTAGCATATTGAAGGAGGAAGGTAGACATTTTATTTTAGTTAGTTGAATAAGTCAGGCATTCCTTCTTTGGCATTATTTCATAAATTATAATTTTATAATTTGTAATTTACATATACAATGAAAGCATGATTTCATAGTTTCTCAGTTGGTAGTGTCAATTCATCTTTTTGAAATGAACTCTGATTTTTAAAAAAATAATAACATTGCATTTGGCTTTGTGTTTTTTAACATTTAAATTTATTTTGACATTTTCCATAATAAGACATGTAATTATTGCTAAATATTCTACAACATAACAAAATAGATTTTCCTTTAAAATACAATGTGAACTGTACCCTAAATAAAAGTTCTTACTAATGGAAGTAGCACATAGAGGCAGTTTTTGCAGCACTTTGATAATACTTACATTGCTATTAATTACAAAGTTTATTATCAAGAATAGGGGAATAAGGGAGATCTGTATTTATTTACATCGATCGGTCTATGTATGTTGGTATGTATGTATCTATTGATTTTTTTTTTCCCTTACTAGTATTCCCTTCCTTGGTGCCCTCTTCATGTCTCCTATTGCTGACCTAGCCTTGGTTTTTAATATTTAGCACAAGTCATATTAAAATAGAATAGTCAGTATATTTTACTTTGTACAACCTCAGCTCAATTTGCATATTTATGAATATGCTAATTTCAACACAGAGTAGTAACTCTTATTGATAATCAGATAAATACCCTAAACTTCTTGCTCTCCTTGCTTTCCTTGGGTAATCTTACCTTGTCTCATAGCATGATTATCATTCTCATACTGGAATTTCACCACTCTACATCTTCAGCTCTGAGCCTTAGACCCATACAACCCACTTCTCTTATAGTTTTCATTTAAATGTTTCATAAGCATCTCAAAGGTAGCATATTACAGACTGAATCTATTATTTC
Source organism: Canis lupus baileyi (assembly GCF_048164855.1). NCBI lineage: Eukaryota > Metazoa > Chordata > Mammalia > Carnivora > Canidae > Canis > Canis lupus. The sequence continues at coordinate 12,766,655 of NC_132844.1, read as the reverse complement.
TCTTTCTTGAACCTTTTCTTTCTGAAGTTTCCTATATCATCAGTACATGGAGCAATGATTCAATAGGTTTCCCAAGCCAAAATTTAGTAGTTATTTTTTTAATAGTCATTTTTGAATTATATCTCACTCCACCATGTTTTATTGAGTGTGACCTTTATTTTTTATTTTATTTTATTATTATTATTTTTTTTTTTAGTGTGGCCTTTAAATAGCTTCCAAACCTGCCTACTTATATCCATCTCCACTGTCATCTGGAATAATATCCCAAGATGAGGTTCTTTCTCTTCTAGTCCATTATCTATGTGTGTGTGTTTGTGTGTGAGTGTATGGAAATTACTGAAAGATTTTATGCAAGAGAAGGGAGTTTCCTGTTTTAGGAAACTATATCCTGGTTCTAAGGATATAGGACCGACTTTATTTATAAACCCTTCCACATTTGGTCATTGTTTATCTGTTATGAAAGTATTTTTACCCTTCAGACCTGGTCTCAGATCTTCTCCGCCATGCTTTCTATATTGGAAGGTAGTCTTACATGGAGGAAATCATCAGGGTTCCCAGCAAGAGATCCAAGGGAGGGAAGAGAGTGAGGTCAGAATATTTATTTCCTTCCTAACTCCCTGAGATGTTGTGTTGAGCTGGCTGTGTCCTTATAAGGAATATAAGTTTCTCATTATGATGTCTGCTTTATCTACACAAATCTCTTTCCTGTTCTCAGTTCCAATTTACACCCTACATTGCTTTGTTTCTTTAGATCTTAGGAATGGTTACAGTTTAGCTGCTATTAGCCTTGAGTTCCTGCATATCCCTTAAAATTTCCTGACACCAGTGGGCTTTGAAGTGTGTTCCACAGATCTGTAGAATCAGTATCACTTTCAAACTTGCTAGAAGTGCAAATTGTCAGGCCCTACCCTAGAACTAGTAGATCTAAAACTCTCGGGTAGAGTCTGACTGTCTTTCTTTTACCAGCCTTAATGGTGATTCTGATGGTCTCTAAATTCTGACAATAAATGTCCTCCCCTCGACCCAGACTTGTGTAATTAACTAGTTCCTTATAAATTAATCCTGCTTAGGTATTATCAGTTGAGTTATTGTCATTTGTTTTCTTTTGAGATTCTAACTGGCACACCTTTCTAATTTTTATCTCTTCTGCACTCCCCAGCCAAACCCATATAGACTGTTTTCAGTCTTGTTCTCTTTTGCTTCTGGGCTAGTTCTCTGTGCACCATTCTCCTCAACCTCCACCTAACTCACTTTATCTGAATTACTTCTATTTAACTTCAGAAATACTTTGCCTGTGATGCTTCCCCACCTCACCCCAGGAAGCCCACCTGCTATGAATTTTCACACTACCCTTCTTGCATAACACCTGTCACACTTTAATTACCAGCTTAATATCTGTCATACTTATTTGTATATAAGTTGTATGGTAGTTATACAATCAATCAGGACTATTTCAGGTGCAAGTGTCAGAAACATGGCTAAAAATAGCTTACACAAATATACTTTTTTAAAGGTCCCATAATAGTAAAAAAAAGTCCAGTGGTGGTTCTCAGTTCATCTATAGTTGGATCCAGGGTCTTAAAGTATATCATTAATGACTGACTGTCTTGTTATCTCTTGCTTTCTTCTCTGTAGGTTTTATTCGTAAGTACTTTCTTTTCATATGGTGACAAAGGTGGATTGTAGTGGCTTTAGGCCAATGGCTATCAACTGCAGGGAGGTTTTTTTTTTTTTTTTTTTTGGTGTGTGTTTGTTTTTCACCAAGAGACACTTGGCAATGTTGAGAGACATTTTTTACTGTCTTAAGAATATGGAGGAGGTGCTGCTACTGCCATCCAGGGGTAAAGGCTAGTGGTGCTAACCTTTCAACAATGTGCAAGATAGCCCCTCACACAAAAAAGGAATTATTTGGCCCAGGTATCAATCATGATGAAGCAGAGAAACTCTACTCTAGGCTTACCTGGTTCTTAGAGCCATCCTTTTGAAAGACATAGAGGTCTTCTTCTGCCAAAGTTTCTGCAAAATCTGTGGTGGGGGTTTGAGGTAGGGTGGAAGGCGTATCAGTTGGATCAGCTTTGACAAGGTGCTCATTCTCTGAACTAATCCAAAAGGCTAGGACTGGGAAGGTGGTAGTTGGAATAGACATACCTAGGTCATGAGTCCATACCTGGAACTATGGCATAGAGTCAGCCCATCTAAATTATGCTACTTATTTTTATATGAATTTGTACAGAAGCCACTAATATTTATTCTATATGAACTATAAGCCAGTTCATTTTCTAGGATTTTTGTTTTGTTTTGTTTTGTTTTAGATTTTACTAGGTTAAGTAGAAGGGAGATAGCCATCAAGAGGCTATATTTATATAAGTGTTGTGATAGGGAAATATAATTAAAAATACAATCTCTTTCCAACCCAGACAACCTTTCCATAAATGTAGATGAAAAATAAAATAATTTCATTAATGAATAAGCATTAAGCCAGAATGAAATGCACAACACAGGTAATTCATTAAGAGATTGGAAAGACAGAAAGAAATCTCACCCTTTTTTTATAGCCAAGAAGGCACAACCCATTGCATACTTGTTCTCAAGATAAACAATACCTAGTCCTCAAGTAAGAAGGCTTGAAAGCACCATTTATCACATATAGTTCCTCTTAAATTCATTTGGAAACTGAGATGACCATCTGCATTAGCTAATTGGTTTTATCCACTAGAAAAATAAACTTCTCAAGTCTTCATGAGAAAGGTATATTTTAGGCTCCCACCCACCAAAGTTAGGCTCCTTCTCTCTCACAGAAAGTTGGAAATAGGGTGTTACCTTCCTTGATTACATTTCAAAGAGATACTTCCTAGATCCTTGGGAAAGGCATTCCTGGGTCATAAAGCTGGCAAGAGGCTTAGTTAGCTTTTTAAAGATTTATATAAATTTCAAAGAGAGAAAGGACTTACAAATTTTCTCAAGTAAATATTCTAAGAAAGGGGGAAGGGATAGCTTCCTTTATTTTCAACAGGGAGAATTGAGCCTCCTGTGTTTAATTTGTATTTGCCCTTACATTTGCTAGTTTTTCTTATTTTAGTAAAGCTAGTTTACTATCTTCTTTTCCATTTCTTCTTTTTGGGAAGACCCTCAATGTACAAGTCTTCGTATAATCTCTCAAAATTATTATGATCTAATGAGCGATGATTCTTGGTGATACAACAGGAAGATACAATCTCAGAAAGAGACTGGGATAATGTGGCTCCCTGAAGCAGTTTGTCCTTAAAAAGTGACAAGCCTTACTTCCCCCTAAACACCTTTGTCTCCATCATCTCCACAGTAAGGCTGCACAACATGATATACTAGTAAGTCCTTGTTAGAGGCAGATGTGGGTTCAAATCCTAGTTCTTTTGCTACATAGTTTTTGGCCTTGGGCACATTGCCTTAAACTTTTTGAGCCTTAGATTACAGAGATAATATCAGAGTAATAATTAGGAAGATATATATATATATATTTCCTGACGTATACCAGATAAGCAATATAGACACAATAAGTAAAAAAAAATTCTCTTTTTTTCTTATTCTTTCTACTATATCATTAGTAAGTATTCTTTTTTTAACTTTTAAATTTATTTTCTCTTTTTGGTGGGCAGCAAAGCCAAGTTTATTGAGCAATAGCCAAGTGATAGTACAGAGCTCTCAAGGAGGGAGGGGACCCAAAAGGGTTGCTTTTAATGAGTATTCTTGTTGAGGACTAAAATGTAAAACCTGTAGACACTGTTGCAGTGTGAAAAATGTAGGCATTGGGGATGCTATTGATATTAATTTTGAATCAGAGTCAGTAATATCGGCATTAAGTTTTAATAGTAAAACAGTTTATTAATTGGTACCTTTGGTGTTCAAATATCTCATTACTTTTCTACTGAAATGATCTATGTCTTAGTGGTTTTATATTAGAATTAAACATAAGAATTAATAGACAGTCAAATTCAGTGTGAGATTAGCAATAGCCAGGATAAATGGTAGGGGGAAAGGGATGATATTTAGGATACCAGCAAAGCAGAGACTCCAAATTTTAAAAATTACTATTTAATATATGTATATTTTAAAATCAATGTAATCATCATAGGTAAAATCAAAACATGTTTAGGCTTCCTTTTATTTGTTTTATGGTTTGGTGGTATGTCAAATTTGAATTCTATTAAAACTGAAAGTAAGGGCTATATTTTCCTTCCTTAAATCTTTTAAAATCTCAATCTGGAACTTCTTAAATACATTTTTAAAGTAAAAATTACTCAGAAACAAATTATTTGGAAGTAGAGGAATGATAACCAGTTTTCCCTTTATATAGGTGACCTGCTTTTTTAGGTCTCTCCACCAGGCTATTTATGGAGTTTTTATGATGATTGGTGCCATGGGCCATTCTATTTGAAGTTTGTTGGGCATCTATAAGAGTTGATATTTTTTTGTGACTCATCAGACTAATTAAAATCTAAATCAGGACACCATTTTACCTTATCAATTTACTGCATCTGCAGCCCTCTGTATTGTGCTGTATACTTGGAAGTATTCATTTGCTTCAAATATACTGAAAATAACTGGGAGACACAAAGAATACAATTGCAGAAAGTGTTCAGCATTAAAGAATATTTATTGAAAGGATGACACAAGTGTTAACAAGTGTTCCACAACAAATGTTAAACTCAAGCACCACTCTCCTTAGAGAAAATAGTACATATTTTCCAAATGCTTTTATTTTTATGTTGCCTTCCAAAGGCTCCAATGAAAGTTTCTATTCAAGGACCAATGAAGAAATATTTAGTGATATCCTTTCCTTTTGAAATTAAAGCATCATAGCTTTTTGTATAATATTTTATGAAATATTTTATAAAGTTTTTCATTCTTATAACCAAAGTTGGCTATTGAGCTATTACAGGTGGGAGAGTCTGTATTGTGTGAATGGAGGTCTGAGTTCTGGATTCCCCACAAAAGATTTACCTACCCATGCTCAAATAAATACAGCCAGAAGGAGGGTAGCAAGCACAAAGCAGTTTATTAAGGATAGTACACACTCAAGATGGGAGAGTGGGCAGGCCTGGTGGTGGCAAGTGCATGGGGATTATAGTGTCTTTTCTTTTTTATGTTTGCATAGGTTATGGATCATAACTGGGAGTGTCTCCACCTGAGGTTAATTTCCAGTCATCTTAGAGATTCCTCCTTCCTCTTGGTCAGGAGGAGTAGTTTTTGGTCCTACAGGTTTCTTTACAGAACTGTCATGGCCATCTTCCCTCCCTGTGGGGAAGGGGTCGAAACCCTGATATACAGATCTTACTCTGGGGCAGATTGAAGAGAACTCAGGTTCTGCACCTGTGGCTCTTGGTCAGTCAACCCCAGGGTGTTGAAAGCCATAAGGCCAGAATGTTGAAAGCCACAAAGCAGGGGAAATTGTGCCCTCAGGTTTCTAATGTGTAACCTATTTATCACGACCCTTGCCTCCAGCTCATGTCTAACTAACTGCTTACTCTATCAGAGCCTGACTTAGTATGAGGTGAGTACACAGAAACTTGCTAATGCTACCATTGTATTAAGCTAGGCATAAATTTTACTTGTAGCTTTGGGTTGTATATTCTTTATGGCTAATAACTCATTTATGGGCTCATGAGACTACTGTTGTGAGTATGTTATTCATAAAGCCAACTAGAGTTATTCATAAGCATGAGGGAAAACACCTAAGCTGCAATAAGCTAGCAGCACATACTATTATGGGACTACTTAAAGGAGACAAGGGCAGTTAAATTACTTTCAAATCTCTGGTGATGTTTGCCTTGGCAGTGGCAAACTTTGGAAAATTTATACCTGTAAACATTCATACATAAGTTAACATAGCAATATGCAGTCTGTGTATGTGCAGGTTAAAAACAGACCAGATATCACAAATCCTCTTTCCAGCTTGAAATTCTTTGCCTTTTCATCTTTCTAGCAGAATATGCACCAGCTGGATGCAAATTTCAGTATACTCTTAAGCCAGTGATCTTCTGGGTTTCTTCTGACCTAGTGTCATAATGCTGATAAATGTGTGAGGGAATATTATGTCTGCAAATCCACAGTTACTTTTTACCTGGGCAAATTTGGGAATTTGGGTACACTCTATTTTTTATAATAACAACTAAAAAATGGGAGGTTCTTAAAGCCATATTCGCAGTCCCTTTACTTTAATAGAATTGTATAGATTAGGGGCACTTGGGTGGCACAGTTAGTTGAGCAATTGACTCTTGGTTTCGACTCAGATTCTGATCTCAGGTCCTGAGATCAAGCCCCACAGCAAGGAGTCTGCTTGAGTTTATCTCTCCCTCTCCCTCTGCTCCTCCCCACTGCATGGTCACTCTCTTTCTCTTTCTCACATTCTCTCTCAAATAAATAAATAAAAATATTAAAAAAATAATTGTGTAGATTAAAGTATTAGACTATTAGAAGTATATATGTCCTTTTAAGTAACATTTAAAACTTAGATATTTTAGAATTGCCAACTTATTTTAGAAAGGTTACAACTTCTTTGTACTTAAAGAGACTTGCATTTTAACATCATTAACCATTTGTGGCCGGTAAGAGTGTCAATAAAAGCTTGTTCTTTTTAATGAGGCTCCTTTTTTTTTTTTTATAACTTCAAGTGCTGTTGAAATTTTAAAAACAAACAGAAGTTTGATCATTTGGCAGATTTCCTAAAAAAAAAAAAAACAATGAGAAAGAAATTCAGTTTCAGTTTATAAAACAACTATGGCAAAGTGGGAAATCTATTGGGATCTAATTTACTCTTATTTTACATTATTTTGAAGAAGACCCGTGATGCTATGGATTTCCAGCTGCTTGAATGCTTCCCAGCATGCTATCTTAGCATTGCAATTGGTATTTAACATTATCAAGCCTTTTATGATTCATAAATGAGCCTAACAGGACCTAGGTATACTTTGCTTTTGCCTCCCAATTGCTCTTTTATTATATGCTAGAGAGGAAATCAAATATTTGTTTTTCAGGGAACTTAAAAAGGCTGCAGGTATTATCACAAAAATGGAAAGTCTAAATCAAAAAACAGTTTCAAATAAATGGGAATTGACTTGCATTGGAGCTTTGAATTTTGATAGTATGTTGTCTCAATTTTGCACTCTAGTGGAAGCATTCTAGTATTTTCAGTTAAAACATTGAAGAGTAGTAATATTATGATCACTATCTTTTTTAATTTTAGGAAAAACAACTAAAAAATAAACATGCAAATTTATTTATAATTCTCCATGACCTAAAAGTGACAACTATTAGCATGTTTGCTTCCTTTATTTCAAGTTTTTCTCTTTTAATATAAGACATCATATATGATGTTAAAGTCCCTTAGTCACCATAAAATTTTTCAATTTAGTAATATTTAAGTCAAGCACAGAGATCGAATTGCATTTCCCTCATCCCCCTCTGCGTGTAACTACTACCTTAAGTTTGGCATTTTTCTGATCCATTTTATGTCAATTACTCAATAGTACTTTATAAGAGAAATATGCTACTTTTATTGAACTAGTATTGTACTGAGAGATACTCCAGTTAATTCTAGTGTTATGTTAATAAAAACGAATACTGTTGTGAAGATCCAGTCTCTGTTGTCTTGTCTCTTAGAGCAGGTAAGCCTATGGCCTAAGTAAGAATTTCTCTAAGGGGCCACCAGGGAAGGAATTGTTCAGAGTTCATAAATATTTCCAACTTCATAAGATTTTGTAAATATTCTTCTCCAAATTATTTTATTAATTTACATTTCCACCAATAGTATAATGTTACTGTTTGTCTGCAAAATCACTATCTTCAGGGTTCTCACTATCTGAATTTGGTTAATCTGCATGCAAATGAAATCTCATTGCTTTAACTTGCAATTCCCTGTTAGGCTCTTTCTCCTCCACCTACATTTATAAACTACTTGATCCTCTGAATTTCCCATTTACTTCCTTTTACTTTTATGACTGACTGATACAAAGTAATATGTTATGTTTTCTGAATATTAATAATGCAAATACTTATCCCAGTTAGGATCTTGTTTTTTAATTTATTTAAAGTGTGTGTGTGTTTGTTTTGTATCAAGTGGGTCAGTAGTTGAGCATCTGCCTTTGGCTCAGGTCATGATCCTGGGATCCTGAGATGAGTCCTGTATCAGGTTCCCACAGGAAGCCTTCTTATCTTCTGCCTAGGCCTCTACCTCTCTGTGTGTCTCTCGTGAATGAGTAAATAAAATCTTAAAAAAATAATAAAATAGTTTAATTTTCTCAAATTTATTAATTTTTCCTTATGAATTGAGATGCTTTTATGCATTGGTAGAAAGATTCTTCTTTAACTGGAGCTCAAGAAGATATATATATATATATAATTTTACTTAAGAGTTTAAGATTTTTGTCTTTCAAATTTAGCTCTTTTGTTCACCTGCAATTTGTTCATTAAGTCCCCATGGGTTGGTCATCAATTTAAGTAAAAGTTTCAATTCCTTATGCTAAGCTACAACATATTTATTAATAATTTTCCTTCCTTTGTAAAAAAAAAAAGCACTTTGGAAAACAAGTGATTTTTACTTTTAATGAGAAATCCTGTGACTATTATCTCAGATATTAGAGGCAAGGAAAAGTACATGACATGTTAAATAAGGCTAATGCATTCTTTAGAACTGAACTTTTTTTCTCAAATCAGATTTAAACAGGAGGCTGTCATAGTAAAAATATACTGTCAGAGAGTTCAGAGGCAAAATGAGAAAGTTAATATGGAAGTATGATATCACAGACCAGTGTAATTCTGATTTGTATTATATAAGAGATGATAATTCATTGGAAATTATCCCACAATTGATACTCAGCAGCTGTTTATTGCTTATTCTGGGAAAGATACTATTAACTACAGCATTAATAATATCTCTTAAAAATATCAACTACTTTTTTTTTTTTTTAAAGCAAATAAGACATGGTGTTAAATATTTCTTTTTTTTTTTTTTTTTTAATTAATTTATTTTTTTTTATTGGTGTTCAATTTACTAACATACAGAATAACACCCAGTGCCCGTCACCCATTCACTCCCACCCCCCGCCCTCCTCCCCTTCTACCACCCCTAGTTCGTTTCCCAGAGTTAGCAGTCTTTACGTTCTGTCTCCCTTTCTGATATTTCCCACACATTTCTTCTCCCTTCCCTTATTTTCCCTTTCACTATTATTTATATTCCCCAAATGAATGAGAACATATAATGTTTGTCCTTCTCCGACTGACTTACTTTACTCAGCATAATACCCTCCAGTTCCATCCACGTTGAAGCAAATGGTGGGTATTTGTCATTTCTAATAGCTGAGTAATATTCCATTGTATACATAAACCACATCTTCTTTATCCATTCATCTTTCGTTGGACACCGAGGCTCCTTCCACAGTTTGGCTATAGTGGCCATTGCTGCTAGAAACATCGGGGTGCAGGTGTCCCAGCGTTTCATTGCATTTGTATCTTTGGGGTAAATCCCCAACAGTGCAATTGCTGGGTCGTAGGGCAGGTATATTTTTAACTGTTTGAGGAACCTCCACACAGTTTTCCAGAGTGGCTGCACCAGTTCACATTCCCACCAACAGTGTAAGAGGGTTCCCTTTTCTCCGCATCCTCTCCAACATTTGTTGTTTCCTGCCTTGTTAATTTTCCCCATTCTCACTGGTGTGAGGTGGTATCTCATTGTAGTTTTGATTTGTATTTCCCTGATGGCAAGTGATGCAGAGCATTTTCTCATATGCATGTTGGCCATGTCTATGTCTTCCTCTGTGAGATTTCTGTTCATGTCTTTTGCCCATTTCATGATTGGATTGTTTGTTTCTTTGGTGTTGAGTTTAATAAGTTCTTTATAGATCTTGGAAACTAGCCCTTTATCTGATATGTCATTTGCAAATATCTTCTCCCATTCTGTAGGTTGTCTTTGAGTTTTGTTGACTGTATCCTTTGCTGTGCAAAAGCTTCTTATCTTGATGAAGTCCCAATAGTTCATTTTTGCTTTTGTTTCTTTTGCCTTCGTGGATGTATCTTGCAAGAAGTTACTATGGCCGAGTTCAAAAAGGGTGTTGCCTGTGTTCTTCTCTAGGATTTTGATGGAATCTTGTCTCACATTTAGATCTTTCATCCATTTTGAGTTTATCTTTGTGTATGGTGAAAGAGAGTGGTCTAGTTTCATTCTTCTGCATGTGGATGTCCAATTTTCCCAGCACCATTTATTGAAGAGACTGTCTTTCTTCCAATGGATAGTCTTTCCTCCTTTATCGAATATTAGTTGCCCATAAAGTTCAGGGTCCACTTCTGGATTCTCTATTCTGTTCCACTGATCTATGTGTCTGTTTTTGTGCCAGTACCACACTGTCTTGATGACCACAGCTTTGTAGTACAACCTGAAATCTGGCATTGTGATGCCCCCAGATATGGTTTTCTTTTTTAAAATTCCCCTGGCTATTCGGGGTCTTTTCTGATTCCACACAAATCTTAAAATAATTTGTTCTAACTCTCTGAAGAAAGTCCATGGTATTTTGATAGGGATTGCATTAAACGTGTATATTGCCCTGGGTAACATTGACATTTTCACAATATTAATTCTGCCAATCCATGAGCATGGAATATTTTTCCATCTCTTTGTGTCTTCCTCAATTTCTTTCAGAAGTGTTCTATAGTTTTGAGGGTATAGATCCTTTACATCTTTGGTGAGGTTTATTCCTAGGTATCTTATGCTTTTGGGTGCAATTGTAAATGGGATTGACTCCTTAATTTCTCTTTCTTCAGTCTCATTGTTTGTGTATAGAAATGCCACTGACTTCTGGGCATTGATTTTGTATCCTGCCACGCTACCGAATTGCTGTATGAGTTCTAGCAATCTTGGGGTGGAGACTTTTGGGTTTTCTATGTAGAGTATCATGTCATCGGCGAAGAGGGAGAGTTTGACTTCTTCTTTGCCAATTTGAATGCCTTTAATGTCTTTTTGTTGTCTGATTGCTGAGGCTAGGACTTCCAGTACTATGTTGAATAGCAGTGGTGAGAGTGGACATCCCTGTCTTGTTCCTGATCTTAGGGGAAAGGCTCCCAGTGCTTCCCCATTGAGAATGATATTTGCTGTGGGCTTTTCATAGATGGCTTTTAAGATGTCGAGGAATGTTCCCTCTATCCCTACACTCTGAAGAGTTTTGATCAGGAATGGATGCTGTATTTTGTCAAATGCTTTCTCTGCATCCAATGAGAGGATCATATGGTTCTTGGTTTTTCTCTTGTTGATATGATGAATCACATTGATTGTTTTACGGGTGTTGAACCAGCCTTGTGTCCCAGGGATAAATCCTACTTGGTCATGGTGAATAATTTTCTTAATGTACTGTTGGATCCTATTGGCCAGTATCTTGTTGAGAATTTTTGCATCCATGTTCATCAGGGATATTGGTCTGTAATTCTCCTTTTTGGCGGGGTCTTTGTCTGGCTTTGGAATTAAGGTGATGCTGGCTTCATAGAACGAATTTGGAAGTACTCCATCTCTTTCTATCTTTCCAAACAGCTTTAGGAGAATAGGTATGATTTCTTCTTTAAACGTTTGATAAAATTCCCCTGGGAAGCCATCTGGCCCTGGACTCTTGTGTCTTGGGAGGTTTTTGATGACTGCTTCAATTTCCTCCCTGGTTATTGGCCTGTTCAGGTTTTCTATTTCTTCCTGTTCCAGTTTTGGTAGTTTGTGGCTTTCCAGGAATGCGTCCATTTCTTCTAGATTGCCTAATTTATTGGCGTATAGCTGTTCATAATATGTTTTTAAAATCGTTTGTATTTCCTTGGTGTTGGTAGTGATCTCTCCTTTCTCATTCATGATTTTATTAATTTGAGTCTTCTCTCTCTTCTTTTTAATAAGGCTGGCTAATGGTTTATCTATCTTATTAATTCTTTCAAAGAACCAACTCCTGGTTCTGTTGATCTGTTCCACAGTTCTTCTGGTCTCGATTTCGTTGAGTTCTGCTCGAATCTTTATTAACTCCCTTCTTCTCTTGGGTGTAGGATCTATTTGCTGTTTTTTCTCTAGCTCCTTTATGTGTAAGGTTAGCTTTTGTATTTGAGTTCTTTCCAGTTTTTGAATGGATGCTTGTATTGCGATGTATTTCCCCCTTAGGACTGCTTTTGCTGCATCCCAAAGATTTTGAACGGTTGTATCTTCATTCTCATTAGTTTCCATGAATCTTTTTAATTCTTCCTTAATTTCCTGGTTGACCCTTTTATCTTTTAGCAGGATGGTCCTTAACCTCCATGTGTTTGAGGCCCTTCCAAACTTCTTGTTGTGATTTAGTTCTAATTTCAAGGCATTATGGTCCGAGAATATGCAGGGGACAATCCGAATCTTTTGGTATCGGTTCAGACCCGATTTGTGACCCAATATGTGGTCTATTCTGGAGAAAGTTCCATGTGCGCTTGAGAAGAATGTGTATTCAGTTGAGTTTGGATGTAAAGTTCTGTAGATATCTGTGAAATCCATCTGGTCCAGTGTATCATTTAAAGCTCTCGTTTCTTTGGAGATGTTTTGCTTAGAAGACCTATCGAGTATAGAAAGAGCTAGATTGAAGTCACCAAGTATAAGTGTATTATTATCTAAGTATTTCTTCACTTTGGTTAATAATTGATTTATATATTTGGCAGCTCCCACATTCGGAGCATATATATTGAGGATTGTTAAGTCCTCTTGTTGAATAGATCCTTTAAGTATGATATAGTGTCCCTCTTCATCTCTCACTACAGTCTTTGGGGTAAATTTTAGTTTATCTGATATAAGGATGGCTACCCCTGCTTTCTTTTGAGGACCATTCGAATGGTAAATGGTTCTCCAACCTTTTATTTTCAGGCTGTAGGTGTCCTTCTGTCTAAAATGAGTCTCTTGTAGACAGCAAATAGATGGGTCCTGCTTTTTTATCCAGTCTGAAACCCTGCGCCTTTTGATGGGGTCATTAAGCCCGTTCACATTCAGAGTTACTATTGAGAGATAGGAGTTTAGTGTCATCATGATATCTATTCAGTCTTTGTTTTTGTGGACTGTTCCACTGAACTTCTTCTTAAAGGGGAATTTTAAGAGGCCCCCTTAAAATTTCTTGCAGAGCTGGTTTGGAGGTCACATATTCTTTTAGTTGCTGCCTGTCTTGGAAGCTCTTTATCTCTCCTTCCATTTTGAATGAGAGCCTTGCTGGATAAAGTATTCTTGGTTGCATGTTCTTCTCATTTAGGACCCTGAATATATCCTGCCAGCCCTTTCTGGCCTGCCAGGTCTCTGTGGAGAGGTCTGCTGTTACCCTAATACTCCTCCCCATAAAAGTCAGGGATTTCTTGTCTCTTGCTGCTTTAAGGATCTTCTCCTTATCTTTGGAATTTGCAAGCTTCACAATTAAATGTCGAGGTGTTGAACGGTTTTTATTGATTTTAGGGGGGGATCTCTCTATTTCCTGGATCTGAATGCCTGTTTCCCTTCCCAGATTAGGAAAGTTTTCAGCTAGAATTTGTTCAAATACATATTCTGGCCCTCTGTCCCTTTCGGCGCCCTCGGGAACCCCAATTAAACGTAGGTTTTTCTTCCTCAGGCTGTCGTTTATTTCCCTTAATCTATCTTCATGGTCTTTTAATTGTTTGTCTCTTTTTTCCTCAGTTTCCCTCTTTGCTATCAACTTGTCTTCTAGGTCACTCACTCGTTCTTCCACCTCGTTAACCCTCGTCGTTAGGACTTCTAGTTTGGATTGCATCTCATTCAATTGATTTTTAATTTCTGCCTGATTAGCTCTAAATTCTGCAGTCATGAAGTCTCTTGAGTCCTTTATACTTTTTTCTAGAGCCACCAGTAGCTGTATAATAGTGCTTCTGAATTGGCTTTCTGACATTGAATTGTAATCCAGATTTTGTAACTCTGTGGGAGAGAGGACTGTTTCTGATTCTTTCTTTTGAGGTGAGGTTTTCCTTCTAGTCATTTTGCTCAGTGCAGAGTGGCCAAAAGCAAGTTGTATTGGGAAAAAGAGAAAAAGAGAGGAGAGAAAGAAGGAAAGAAAAGAGAAAGAGAAAAAAAAAGGGAAGAAAAAGAAAAAAAAAACGAAAAAAAAAAAAAAAAAAAGAAGAAAAAGAGAAAGAAAAAGAAAGGAGAAAAAAAGGGGGTGGGGGAAGGAAACAAATCAAAAAGCAGAACAAAACAAAAACAAAAACAAAAACAAACAAACAAAAAAAAGAATCACCGGGGAGTATCTTCTGATTCTGTGTACTTTAAGTCCCTTGGCTTCTCCTGGAAGTTGTCCGTCTAGCTGGTGTTCTGGGGGAGGGGCCTGTTGTGCTGATTTTCAGGTGTTAGCAGTTGGGGGAGCTGCTGTGCCCCTGCCTGGTGCAGGGCTCGGTGGGGGTTGTTTACCCCGTGAGGCCGCAGGAGGAACAGCCCCAGTGGCGGGGCAGCTCTGGAAACCTGGATTCAGCTCCGGCAGGAACTCCGTCTGCAGGGCCTGGAGGCTCCGGGGCGGGGCCGCTGATCTGCTCAGCTGGGGCAGGAGCGTCCTCGCTGTCCTGGGCCCTCCCGGCCTCTGCCTGTCCCGGGGGAGGCGGGATCCTGGGCTGTGTCCCGGCGCCCTGTGCTCCGGGGCCTGCGCTGGTGGATTCGCGCTCCCGGGCCGCGCAGCCCCCTCCGCGGAGCCGCCGCCCGAGCCCCTCCGAGCTGCTCCTGGAACCGCGCAGGCCCCTCCGCACGGAGCCTCTTCCTCTGCCCGAGCCCCTCCGAGCTGCTCCCGGGGCCGCGCAGCCCCCTCCGCGGAGCCGCCGCCCGAGCCCCTCCAGCTGCTCCGGGTCCCGCCGGGTCCCGCCGTGCGCGCTGCAGCCCTTAGGGAGCTCGGCGCACTCTCCTGGGCGCGCAGTTGCTGTTACTGTCCCCGGGAGCCCGAGGGCATCCCCGCCCTCCCGGGTCCTGCTCCACCTCCCCGCGAGCCCCTTTCCCCCCGGGAAGGTCGGTGCAGCTCCTGCTTCTCCGGGACGGGGCTCTCCTGTCCTGGGGACACTCGCCCCGGCCTCAGCCCGGCTCCTCGCGGGGCCCCTCCCCCTTGGAGGCCTTTGTTCCTTTATTTCTTTTTCCCCGTCTTCCTACCTTGATAGATGCGCGAACTCTTCTCACTGTAGCATTCCAGCTGGTCTCTCTTTAAATCTCAGGCCGAATTCATAGATTTTCAGGATAATTTGAAGGTTTTCTAGGTAGTTTGGTGGAGACAGGTGATTTGGAGACCCTACTCTTCCGCCATCTTGCTCCTCCCCCCAAATATTTCTTTTAATACTGGGGTAAAAAAGAATTTTTCCTTCAATGTGATTACACAGTAACATTGAGGTTATGTTTAGAAACATGTGGTTTTTTAACATTTTTTTTCTATCATCTATTCTCAAGATTTTTAATCTAATTTAGTGTTTTTGTTTTGAGAGAGTGTGCAAGTGGGGGTGGGGAGAGGGGCAGAGAGAGAGAGACTCTCAAGCAGGCTCCATGCTCAGCACAAAGCCAGACATAGTACTTGATCCCAGGACCCTAAGATCATGACCTGAACCAAAATCAAGTGTTGGACATTTAACTGACTGAGCCTCCCAGGTGCCCCAATAATCTCAATATTTTTTAAAAAATTTATTCCCTAATCACAATCTTGCTAATTTGTTCTTTAATTGTAATTTATAGTAATAAAAACAAAACAAAACAAAACAAACAAACAAACAAACAAAAAACAGAGCTGAGGATTGTTTTATTTTGCAATTATATAATGAATTACTGAAAAAATATTTCTCGCAGATACTACTTAATCTTGAAATATGATTCCTGAATTTAAGATATTTTAAAGTATCAGTATGTTCTGGACATAAATATTACCAGAAAAATATAGTACAAAGACATAATTTGAAGTTTAAGAGGAAGTATAATGCTAAAGTTGATATTATAGAAATGCCTATAGATGTAGAGTAATTCCTATATACTCCTATATGTTCTATGCATAATTTTGCCTCCTACAAACACTGTCTCACACTGCCAGGCATTGAAATTTTTCCTTAAGTTTTTCCCTAACCTTTAGGCGAGCCTGCTTAAAAAGTGTGTGTGTGTGTGTGTGTGTGTGTGTGTGTGTGTGTGTGTGGCGGGGTGGGGGAGTGGGGGGGTAGTGCCTGGCTGGCTCAATCCGTAGAGCATGCAACTCTCAATCTTCGGGTCATAAATTTAAGCCCCACATTGAGATTATTTAAAAACAATATATTAAGGGCACCTAGGTGGCACAGTTGGTTAAGTGTGGGACTCTTGGTTTCGGCTCAGATCATAATCTCGGGGTCGTGGCTCACACTGAGTATGGAGTTTGCTTAAGATTCTCTCTCTCTCCCTCTTCTATTGCCATTCCCTCTGACATTCATGCACCTGCTGTCTCTAAACTGAATAAATTAATCTTTTAAAAAAAGAATAAAATCTTTTTAAAAATCCCCAAAAGTAGCTTGTCAAAAGCTTCATAAATGAACAGAGGAAACAGATTGGAATGGAGAAGGCTTGAGCTGGGAATATGATAACTCAGAGTGTTATATAAAAAATGAAAGTAGAAATATAAATTAAGGGCAAGTGTATTCTGGAGAAAATTACCCACATGAGCATATCTAAAATCTAGAATTACTTGAGTTCAACAATAAAAAGTTTGCATTTGATTCAGAGGATGAATTTACAGTGGCACTATTGAAGCAGTGGGCTGGAAAGTTTGTTTATCTGTAGTATATGGAACATCTGTGTGTTATTAAATAATAAACACTGATTTGCATCTATTATTACCAGAAAAGCAAAATAAATGTAACTGAAAACAGATATAAACAAATGTGGTTTTTCAAAAATGACATTTGCTTCAGAACATAAAACAAATCTAAACAGAAACAAAACAAAGTCCTAAACAAAAACTAAAAATTTTATAAAGGGAAACCACGGCATGAATTTTCTTAATAGAACAGATATTACTTCTTTCTTAACTGTGATTGAATTTTCCTATCACATGAAATTAATGTGGAATTACTTTTCAAAATAAATTTGAATAATGGAAAATATAATTTCTAAAATAAGTTGTTCTTCATGATGTCCCCTAATGGAAATGTAATTCAGTATTATTAGTTCAGCATTATTCTGTGTCAATTTTAGGCACTGAAAATACAAAGACAAACTTGAATCCTAGGCAGGATAGGCACTTAAATTATATATACTTCAGGTAATTCAATAATAGAGATATTTTCAAGATATTTCAGGACACCTGAGAGTATATATCTAATCCTATCTGGAAGGAAAAGGATCAAGAAAGTCATTAAGCTTTAATTCTAAGAAAATGACAGATGCTTTTCCAATATATTATTTTTAGTGTTGCAGCTAATTTTAATGTGTAGTTTTACCTGAAGGATATTATTTTATATACCATCACACATGACGAAAGAAGTGAGCCATAACTTGGTTTCATTTAAGTTTATTGAAAAACAATTCAAGATAAACTCTGATCTGATTCAGAAATTTTTTTAAGAAGACTAACATAAAATTAAAAAAAAGTTTCTACATCTTTTTTTAGTAGATTTATTTTTTAGATTAAGAACAATATATTACTAATGCATTTGTTTGACTATTATACTAACAGTAACCACTGCTGTTTTATGCCAAAATTATGTATCTTCACCCATATAATTTCCTTATCATTTCTAAATACATTTTAAGGTTTCCTGGCCCCCTAGAACATTCAGTTTTTGCTAAAGATGTAGTCAGTGAGCCAGGTTTTTTTTGGTCTGTTTTTGCCTTTTTAACATATTTAATTATGATAATATTTTTGATCAAGTTTTATTTTTTAAGCATTATCCAAATGGATCATTGGAGATCAACTGTATTGTCTGTGGGATTTATTCAAGTACAAATTTATATACTTGTTTATGTGACAATATTTAACTTAGTATTAGATAATACAAAATTATAATTTATACCCTTGTATTTTGTTCTCCATGGAAGTGATTAATGTTGATACCTGATAATACACTAAGCTCCCTTTGTTCACTGTAGATTAATTTTTAAGCAACATTTAGATTAAAAAATATTCTCTCTAATGTCACTTTCTGGTTTTCAATGCGTACATCTTCAGGCTTCTCTCTGAGTTAGAATATAAACTCTAGGGAAACCGTATCTCTAGGACTTGTGGCTAACACATAATAGATACTTAATGAGCATTTGTTAAATAAATTAACTATTTTTTATCTATGCCAATTTGGCTAACTCCACTTACAAAACTACTTATCAATAGGGATATGCTTCAAGTGAATTTCCCCAACCATCCTACTCTAGCTATTAACATATATGCCTTGTCTCCTCTGTGTAGGTGTCAGTGTGTTGACTGAGGCAGAAATTATTTCATATTCTTCTTGGCATCTTTTACAATACCTACCACGGGGCCCCACACATGGTGGAGATGGTCAGTAAATGTCTGTAACATTAATAGATGGCTATAAATGATCCACCCAGCCTCTTCTACTCTCCACACTAAGGACATGCAATAAACTTTACACTATAAACCAGTAATCACTCTAAACGGTAGTGGTATCATTGCAGATTCCTTCTGAAAAAAAGGAAAATCTGGTAAGATTGTTGAACTTACTAGAAGTTTGAATTTTAAAGTAGAAAAATGAATCATACCTATGAAATAATAAAGACATCCTGTCACTATTATGATACTATTATGCTATTAATAGTCACTTACTATGCCTAGTATAGATACATGGGAAAGTCATTTTCAAAGATTTCTTAACAAATACTATCAGATATATCAGACAGTAAACAATGAGATAACAGGAAAACATGAGTTTTGGAAAACACTCAGGGTAAGAAACTTAAACAAATTGACTTTGTCCTTTAATCCCCTCCAAATAATAGGGCACAAAGGTCAGAATTGTCACCATTATATTTGTATAAGTCAAATGAGACTTGATTACATCTGACACTATTGAAAGATAGCTTGTCTTCAGGACAGGAGCAGAAGAGAAATGTATGTTCTGTAATCAAAGGGTCATCAGTATGAAAGTAAGGGTTTTAGCATCAGCATCTTAGGAAAACAATTCATCTTGGTCATCTGAGAGTTTATTGCTTAAGCACCTTATACCATCTTTTAGGATGGAAACATTTCTAGACTGGATTACAAATATTTCAGTCTTTGAAACTTCAGTGCACTTTTTCAAATTCTAGCTGAAAACTTCATGTTTGTCTTGATGCTTCCATGATAATTTTATACTTTACACTGCAATCACCCATGAGTATGAAATTCATGTCTACCAAAATTTCTTTGTGATTTTGTGAAATGGTTTGTGATTGAAATGCCGCAAACATTTGCTCAGTTACCATACACTTTTACTCTCTTATCTCTTTTCTGGCTTCAAATGGGCACTTGATTTACCCTGTCCCCGCTTCCCATCACCTTTAAAGAGCCATGTGCTTACTTCACATTGTAATCTCAGCTTATTTTCTTCAGTTTACTACCTATTATCTTTTATGTATTGCAGACTTCCTCAGATACATTTTACTGGCTTTCCTACAAAAACTGTTACATAGACTAGGTAATTTTTATGTCTGTTTTCAACCAGCATGAAAATAATTGAGGGTTAGCCTTTCAAAATATATGTTGATAATAAGACTATTGATGAGCTGTGCCTTATGAACTGAGGATAAGATTTAGTTAAATATGTTTAAAACTGGCATTGCATTGACTACTCAGCAGAGTGATCCACACGTGGTGATGATTCCATAGCAGAGATGTCTTGATTTTGGGTCTGGACCACAGTTATGCAAGTCCCCAGTATTTATTACGTAGTCATTCAGGACTAAACACACAGAACTGATTTTAAATCAGAATGTTAGTTTTCAGGTGAGTGTAACAGGGACCAGGGCTTCACAGCGTTCTATTCTTATTTCATAGGTGCGATTAGAAGCCAACTTAAAATCAGGGGACAAAGAGACAAAGGACAAAGTCCCGGTAATCAGATCTCTTGTCCTGTATTCTGGTGATGTCTCTTTGTAATTACTAATGCAGGGCATTGAGAATCAGAGCAAGAGCATCCTTTCTCGGTGATAAAAATCTAGACATAGTATTTTATCTCTCATTTGGCTAAGCAGACCATCACACATCTGCTTGGATAAAACATCTTATCTCAAGGATGTTACAATACAATTAAGTGGGCTATCATTTTTTAAAGAAACAACTGCTTGTCCTGATTAGATTGATATGAGAGTGTTTTCAAAGCAGTTTCAAAGCAGTTTCATTTTTATCATCTAAATTCACTTCTTTTTTCTTCTTTTTTTCCCTTTTCTTGACCTCTTTTGGATTGAATGAATTTTTTTTGGACTCATTCCTTTTTTCCTCTATTAGTTTGAAGTTATAAACTTAATTTTCACTTTTTATTTTAGTGGCTATTTTAACAAGCATACTTAATAAGATAACAACTAATCAATACTTTGCCTTTCTCCAAAACAATACAAGGACCTTAGGAAACTAAACTGATCATCCCCTTGCTGGCATCTACTGTTATTTTAGCTATAACTTGATTTTTATTTAATATTTAAAATACTCCACTAATACTATTATTTTATATAATTGATACTCGTTTAAATGGAACACAATTAACACAATCATTTTTTTCTTATATAGCAGCCATTCTTCTGTGGGATCATATTTTCTTCTAGAATAATACACTTACGTAGTACCTTTCTGTTGGTAGTAAATTCTTTCTCTTAATAACCCCCTTTTTCCCTTTAAATTGGAAATGTCTTCATTTTGTCCTCCTCCTTGACAGTTTTGCTGCTATGCAATTTTGAGTTAACAGTTACTTTTTCTCAGAGTTTTGAGCATATCAGCCCACTCTTTTCTGACTTTCATTGTGTTTGTGAAACAGAAGGACTTGCCTTCTGTTTTGGGCTTTTGACCCATCACATGTCAAACTCTAGCCTATGAGGATTACTGAATTTCAGTGCCCTTAGGGCAAATGTCAGCTTCTTGTGAAGTTTTCTATAGAATTATTTTATTCCATCATATTTCCTTATCTTTTTCCTCTGACTGCTTTTAAAATCTTCTTTCTGTCTTTTGTATTTTTAGCTTCCTTCAGATGAATCTCAGTTCCCATTTACTTATCTTTCGTAATTTACATTGACAGAGCACATGAGAATTCATGATATCTATCAATTCCATAAAAATTATCATTCATTACTCATCATATATGTTATCCCTTTTTGGAAATATGATTAGTTTTATCTTAGGACTTTCATGGCATTTAAACTCTATTTTCCGATTGCTTTCTCTCCGTGATGCATTCCATATAATTACTTCTTACATATCTGCTTTTTCACTAGCTTATACTTTAGCTTTTCTAATCTGTAGTATAATTACTTCATTAAATTTCTGATTTTATTACAATCTTTGTTTTAAAAGGACATTTTTTTCTGCAGATCTCTTTGTAATTTCTAATACTTCTTTGCTCCTTGTGTTGCACGTCTTCTCATTCCTTTAAATGTAATATAAAATACTTATTTTATGTTTGTTATATAGAGATAACTTTAATATCTGAATGCTTGAATATCTGACCCTGATTTATTATTTCTGCAGACTCTACTCAGAGTAACTTGTTTTACTGGGTACTTTCTGGTATTTTATTGTTGAAGTACACATAATCCTTGAAACATCATTTGTTGAAACACTTGAGACTCTTGTTAATATGAATTTCTTCAGAGAAATTTCATATGAGCTGCTGTTAGGTCTCTAGTGACACAATCAAACCAGAACCTATTAAAAGAAATTTTGTATTTAACTTTTTTTTTTTGTTTTTTGAGGTCACCATATAAAGGTGGATATGTGGTTTAGAATTCTCAGAGCAGGCATTTTTTTCCCCTCTATTTACTCACATTTAATTAAAGCCAAGACTAAGTCAGACGTGAGTCCCCATCAGCTATTTCTGTCAGGTGGGCTCAGTGGTTGACCCACTGAGTATGGGTGCACTAGGGTGTATTGGCTTTATTTAATAAGGTCTCCAGTCTGATCATTCATTTTACATGGGAGCCAGGATTTACCTTCTGTTTTGGGCTTTTGACCCATCACATGTCAAACTCTAGCCTAAGAGGATTACTGGATTTCAGTACCCTTAGGGCAAATGTCAGCTTAAAATCTCTGTCTTTGTATTTTCTTCTTTTGAGTTGTTATGAATTAAAAGTGTTTTTCTGGCCATTTAATCCTTTTGGAAATGTGTCTGGTGGGATGTTTCTACAAATACTTAGTTCTTCACATTATGTATTGGATTTTGATATTGTCAATTTCATTTTCGGGGAAATGACATTTACCTGACCCCAACCCCTAAATGGGAGGACATGAAAATTAAAGATTTAGTATTTAATTTATTAAACAAAAACATGGGGATAAAAAAGCAATATGATTAATATCACTGTATAAATAATTATATTAAACAAGAAGCCCAAAATACATTTATTTCATTTATTTATTGAAGGAACTATTTTGTGCAATGTTCTGTGCAAGTCACTGACAATGACATAAAGATCGCTTAGACTTGGATTCCTCCCTCCTGGTTATTTAATACAGCACAGAAACTAGATGTAAATTACTATAACAGATTGATTGAAGTATCATGATGCACATATGAGGGATGGAGAATAAATCTCAACCAAGGAGAGAATATGTAGATTGGAGGCATGTGAAAAACTCTGTGGAAAGATGACACTGAATGGACCTTGAAGGGTCAATCTAACATGATCAAAGTTGTGTATCAGGAAAATATGCTCAGGCAAACTGTTCTTTAATAAACACCAGTCAAAGCCATAGAAGAAAGCACTACATTGAAATTAGTATAAATGCTTTCTAATCACTGTCTCCTAAAATATTATTCACTGGTCAACAATATCTATCAGTCAACAAACGTGATGGATCAATTGCAGGAATATGCGTGTGTGTGTCCAAGCACATGCACACACACACAAATATTATGGTCAATTTGTTTAGCTCAAAAAGGCAAATTAGTGTTTAAAATATAAGATAATGATCTCTCACCTTGGGATCAATATTACAAATAAAAGTGTCATTTGAAACATATAAAATCTGAAGTCAGTTTCTGAGAAGTCTAAATTTAAGAAAAAAAATGTTTAGGCAAATCAGTTAATTATGTAAATAGTAATATTAGGTGGAAACATAAAATTGTCATTTTTATAGATTAAGATGAAATATCAAGATTTTCACATGCTCCATTCTATACATTTTTCCTATTCATAATACCATTAAAAAGTTTGCAGAAGCTTTTCCTACCTTGAAATTTAAATATATAACTTTAAAGGTTAATCTACGATCTTTTAGATCCTTTTCTTTAGAAGACAGTTGTGGCAAAGATTTTTTTTTTCTGATATTTCACAAGCTTTCTTAAGACTTGAGATCTAATTAGAACCAGTAACTAGTCTAAATGATTAAAATGTGGTTTCCTACAAAAACAAAAACAAACAAACAAACAGCCTCATCCCTGAAGCACTCTTCAAGGACTAAATTTTCTGCCAGTGCCAGAACCCTGTCACCATTGTCTAAACCTTGGCAAAGTTCAAAAAGAGCTCATCAATGCACAGTGAGAATTAATGTGCACCACTCATTACCCTGCTGAGACCCTTTGTTAAACAGTCCATTTCTATGCTGTTTGTAAGGTTGTGCAGTTGTAATCCCTGGATAACTGCCAGGAATAGCCATAGTAACAAAACAACCAGTGTCCTTCTGTTTTCAATTCAATCTGTCATTGTGTAAAGAATTTTTTGAATTATGATGAATCTTGCTGCAGTCAGTATTTGTAGGTCATTCCAAAACCTAAGTGAAGGCTGTTACATCTATGCTCTCATAGATGGATTCATTCCCATACATCTCTTCACATAAATTATATTATGGTTTGTCATAACAGGTAAGGTTGAATTTTCTAATTAAAACAGAATATGTAATATGCATATAAATAATCCCAGTGTTCTGATATGCTTTCTTATTGCCTCTATATAAATCATGATACACTTAAAAAATAAACTTGACTTTCACAATTTTTTAAAGTAATTGGTACAATATTACAAGTACACATACACATACATGTTTATTCATATTTATATATGCACATGGTGTGTGTATATATATACATATATGTACATATATATAATGTCTATAAATTCATAAAACAGTATACATATGTGTATGTGTATACTAAAAACAGTTTTAAAAGAATAAAACTGAGCAAAAACAGATACTGCTTGATTGAACTAAGATTCACCGTGTTGTCAAGGACAATACTTCTTGTTTAAATGTCACTATGAACTTGGATAATTTAATGGAGACTTGATCACAGATTTATTTGCTATTCTCACTGAAATCTATTTTCAATTCATTATTTCTTAATTCATTTTGATTCTATGTTGAAAGATAATCAGTCCACTGGTATATTTTGATATTAAAAATATTTTATTTAAAAAGAAAGGTTTATAATTACAACCAGTAGAATAACTTTGGAGTTCAGTCAAATTTCCAAATCCCTCTCCATTCCTTATCAGAAGTGTGATCTTGGGCAACTTGTAAGTTTTCTGACTCTCATTTGTCATAACTAAAAAGAGTCTTGACAAAATCATCCACTTCATGCTAAAGATTAAATGACATAAACAATATGAAGTTCTTAGTATAATATCAAGCATATTATAAACATTCAAAAAGTGTTAATCATCATTAGGATTTTTTTTTCCTGATAGAAATTTAGTAAAATATCTGAAATGAATGAAAGCACAAATTCAGACATCTCACTTCCTCTTCCACTCTCCCTACTTCTCATTGTAATTATCAATAGAATAAACAAATAAGGAAAAGTCTGTATTTACTTTGAAATCTAGGGGTGGAGCCATCCAAATGACATTCTTTTTCTACTTAGACTACTTGTATATAAGACCAAAGAGAAGAAAAAGTAGGTTGACAGCTGAACCCACCCTCACAAAATAGCCATGTGTTTGAGAATTTAGTGGAAAGCCATGAGATTGCAATTTGTATCTTCAGTAGTGTATTTTTAAACATGAAAATGAGTTTTTAATATAAACAAACTGTATCTCAAAAATTTTTATTATTGGACATTGTAAAAAATTTAAGATTATTCAGTCTATCTAATTCTTTCTGTGTCTTTATTTCCAGAATGAGCTCTGTTGAGTTTGCTCTGACTCAAGCTATCACTCTTTCTCTTTCACACAAGTAATTCATTATACCTTCTGGATCCCTACTCCCTCCATTACTGATAATCTCCTTTCATTTATAATTTCTCCCTTGATTATTTTTTATCTTGGTTGGCCTCTCTACTGCTGAAATTGCTCTCTTTGTAGTCCTGCCAGTGATGGCTACTCTACCTCTTTAACTTCCACTTACTTCTAGATACTGAGTCATATTCTCTTGGCTGCCTGGGTTAAGTGCTTGGACTAGGTTCAAATATTTTAGTAATTTATACCTACAGAGATTGTTTCTTACTCTCACTACATGTAGATCAAAGGCCACCAGAGGGCTTTGCTCCATGTTTTCTCACTCAAGAAACCAAGCTGATGTAGATGCCCCACATAAGCATTGCTAATTATCACACTGAGGAAAAAGAGGGAACATGATGACCTGGATACTCTTTTAAATGTTTCTTCCCAGAAAGGAGTGCACACTATGTCTGCTTATATTCCATTGTCCAAAATAAATCATATGGCTGTGCTCAACTTCAAAGGAGAAAGAGGGTACAATCTATCATGTGCTCAGAAAAAGACAGACTGTAATATAGTTGAATAGCCCTACTACCATCCTCCCCATTGCTATTTCCAGTTCATGAATTATCTAAGCTCCAGGAAAAAAAAAAATGCTTCTTTGAGGTTCATGTCTCTGGATTCTCTTTCTCTGTTTATGCTGTTCACTACTCGCTTTTAAAACACAATTCTTTTTCCAATTTTACTTCAGCCACTGGATCAAAGCCTTTCACCTTAAGATGGTTGACTTCATGATCCTAGATAAATTCAGTATCCTTACAGAAGACTCATCCATCACCATGGGCTCTAAACTTCTTGAGTTATTCATTTCTAGGGGGCCTCTCAGCCACATAGTACTTACAGATGCGGGCAGCCCAGGTGGCTCAGCAGTTTAACACTGCCTTCGGCCTAGGGCCTGATCCTGGAGACCTGAGATCGAGTCCCATGTCAGGCTCCCTGAAAGGGGCCTGCTTCTCCGTCTGCCTGTGTCTTTGCCTCTCTCCCTCCCTCTCTCTCTCTCTCTCTCTGTCTCTCATGAATAAATAAATAAAATCTTAAAAAAATACTTACACTTGCCTATAATAACATCATAATCATTATCATGACCCAAAGTACACTAACTCTTAGATCAATAACTCAGAAAAATTTCAACTCTTCTCCTTTTTGCTTATAAATTCAATGATGACACTACTTTTGTTTTTGACCTTATTAGACCCATGAATTGATTATCTGTTTGTTTACATATATTAATTCTCTTCTCTCTTCACATTTCTCCATATCTAGCTTATCTCTATGATTTATTCTTACAACCATTCTTTTGTTACCAATTTATTTTTTCTCTGTCATTAAGCATTTACCTCCTCAAGACTTGCTCCTGTATTAATGTCATTGTCTTCTTCACTGTGCTTGATTTAGAAGAATAAACTCAGATGGAGAAAATCAACCAATTGTGATGAATGGACCCACTGTAAACTGATAGTCAGTAATCACAAATGAGCTGTCAACACTGCCACAACTGCTATAAACTCTGGTCACCACACTCTTATATTCTGTAACACAATTTTCAAATATTTCTTTCTACTTCTTAGTTTAACAGTCCCTCTTTAACTTGGAGCAGAAAATCTGGTCTCCTGCTTCTAAGCAGTAGCAATTACTAGGTGGAGAATGTTTTACCTCAACCCTCCATCATCAAACTGATAAGTACTGCTTCATTAAAATCCATTCTGCTCTCTTGTTCATTTTATGGAGAAATTGGCCCTTCTGCTGCCTGAAGATATTCTCTTCACCTTTCCTTTCCATTCTAGCTTACTATTCAGGAATTTTTACACCCATGTCTCTTTCCTTCTCTAGACATCTGGGCCTTTCTCTTCTGATTTATCTGCATTTGTAGTTTTATTTTATTTTATTTTTTTTTATTTTTATTTTTTTTTTTTGCATTTGTAGTTTTAAAAGATTATGATTTCTCAATTAAAAAAAATCCCTTTCCACCATTGCCCAGTGTTTCATTTTACTCTCCGAGTTAAACATCTTTGCCAATTGGCTGGACTACCTACATCCACTGCCGCACATTTTAGCCATGCTAATCTTTGAAGTAACATGTCATCAAAAAACTGTTCTTAGTAATGTCTGCAAGCTGTTAAATACAGTGGATATTTGTGAGTTTTTTTCTTATTTGATCTGTGAGGAGATATTTTCTCAGCTTACTACTCTGTTCTTGAAGTACTCTTTTCTACTGGCTTCCATAACCTCCTCTCTCCCATCCGTTTTTAAAGATTTATTTATTTATTGGGAGGGGGGCAGAGAGACAGAATCCTTATGCAGACTCCCTGCTGAGCACAGAGCCTGAGGCAAGGCTCCATCTTACAACCTATAAGGCCATAACCTGAAAGAACCAAGAGTTAGATGCTTAACAGACTGAGCCACCAGATGCCCCCGTAATATTCTCATTTTCCAATTGCCTCTCTTAGATAACTGCTTCCCAGTTCGATTTGGTATCTTTAATTCTTCTAACTTTTAAGCACGACTAGAAAAAATGTATATTATAATAAACTTGGAAAAAAATAGTGCTTTATTTCTTGTCAGGATGGTGTAATAACGTCAATCTTTGACAGACTCCTTTTTGATTAATACCCATAACAAAATCCATGCAAAATAAGCAGAGTAAGCCTGACCAAAGCTATGGACTCAGGGCTTCTGATTCCAAAGTGGGGCATGTTGGTCTAGAAATATCCGTGGATTAAAAGTACTCCATGTAAAATCCAAATCTGAAGACAGGCTCACTTCTTGACACCAGGATCTCGAATGTGACTTTCTTACTTGTGAAAGCAGAGTGAAAATACTTATACCTGAGGTTTTGACTTATTTGAAAGTCGTGGGCCTAAGTAAATAAATGTTAGGGCATAAATTCAGCCAGATAACTAGGAACTCTCTCAAGCTACCCGATTATTTAGGAACTAGATTCAAAATATCACTAATATCATCAGGAGATGTGAACCTCAAATTACTTGTATAAAACATAGGTATGGCTTAGAAGACTAGGGTAAAGTAAAAAGAATAACAGAACCCCTGAAAAGGTGCCTGTAAGGATACATGAGAGAGAGAGAGGGAGAGCGAGAATGAAGTAGAGAAAAAATAATAAAAAATAAGCTGGTATTGAAAAATATCATTGAACATGAATTTTATCCTAATGAAATACATTTTGTAGAACTATCTGACAAAGATTTATTTATTTATTTATTTATTTATTTATTTATTTATTTATTACTTTTTTTTTTTTTTTAAGTAATCTCTATACCTAACATGAGGCCTAACCCCATAACCCTAAGATCAGGAGTGCATGAGCCACTGATTGAGCCAGCCAACTGCCCCATATCTGAGAAAGATTTTAAAATAAAAACTAAAGGCAACATTTCTTTTAAAATTCTATAAAATATCTGCAAAAACAGAAAATTACGCAGTATAGTAAAATATGAAAGTATGAAAAATAATGAAATAATGAACATTTTAAAAGTATCTTGAAAAAGTATGAAAAAGAAACCTAAATAGATAAGGTACACCAAAGAGGAAGTTAAATGGAAAAAAATATAATGATTAACACACAGCACAAAAAGAAAATAAACTTCTGAAAGGATAACTAAGAGGCATGGAAGATTGGGTGATAAACTCTATAATATCTCTAGTAGGATTTCCAGAAGAAAATGGAATGAAGTAATATTTATAATGATGAGCTGAGGATTTGCTGGAATTTACTCAGAAAGGATCCTCCCAATCAAAAATGATTACGTGTAGAAAAGTCCTAGTTCTTTTAGGACCCTCTAGTTCTAAGGACCACTCTGTGATGATTTTGCCTTTTGTTATCTTGTACCTGAAGTTTTCCTTCACTTCTTAGATACAGGTACCATGTAAACTTGTTTTAAAAAGCACCTGTTAACTTGCTGCTACCCTTGTTGAAATCGAGTGATTCCATGGCCTGATGAATCTATTTTCAGGTAGATCAACTTGGATTTCATAACTAAAAATGTGGGAAAGACCTCAAAAGTTTCTGTCAAACTGAAATAGTATATTCAAAAACTTGGCCAACCAGGCAGCTGTGACATCTTGGCTTTACATGAAAAAAGGTAGCTACCCCTGTGATGGCCAATTTTATCTCCTACCCCACAGCTTGAAATACAGCTGCTGACTCAACAGGGACCTTAATTCATAGAGGTTCTTCTAAATGCCTGGGCTTGTTTCCCTGACAAGTTGCAACATGATGGTATTCCCTGGGCTCCTGTAGCCATCCAGTGTATACAGAACCAAAATTAGACGGGAACACTCTCATTGGTGGGCAAAGCTTAAGGCCATTAGTTATAACTCTAGCTATGATTTGAGCTGTTGCCAATGGCTTGGGTTTTAGTTTGCCCTTTGGAAACCTGAATACTGGAAGATTAAATATATCCCTCTGTTGGAGCACCAGCTATGGAAACAAGTTGTGGCTCTTGATTGGAAAGTTTGGATTGCCCATGAATTCAGAATCCAGGCTTATTAACTGCTGTATTGGTCTTTCTCATTCCTAGTGGAAGTCTCCAATATCCCAGGAGTCTTCCCGTCACCACTCCATTGATCTCTTCTGCATTCAATTCATTGTGTTCTTATAGTTCCTCTGAATATTTCTTGCTTCAAGGAATCTTATATAAGGTCTGGGAGGGATCATGCCTAACTGTCTTTTCATCCCCATTCTGCTTAGTCTACCAGTAAATACTGATTGATAGATCCTGTCATATTATTTCACAGCTGACAAAATAGAAGCTGATTTTACTTTACTATGGAATATATTTATGTGAACTTTTTAAACTGGTGGAGGGATAGTAATTACTTTCTAAAATCATGGGTATTTACTACTTTATGATTTACTCTTTGTTCCAAGTTTCTGGTTTTTTACATCTACAGAAAGATAATCTTATTGATTATTGCTCCCACTTAATCCTACATGAAAAAAAACTACAGGAATGTATGAAGAGATAGGAATCAGTAGCATTGAAATATGGTAGCATTTTCTCCAACAGGTTATTTAATATTTGATATAAGTGGTTCCATTGAATCATTCAGGTTAAAATACTTATGAAAGGAGAGCTTATTTTTCCTTGTTCCTCACAATGCAAAATATGTTGTATGCTTTTCAGAAATTAAATTAAGGCAAAGCAGTACTTTATTCACTCATTTCATATTTTAGTAATTTATTTTCAGGAAAGAATTGTATTTGTACAGAAGTTAATCTATAAGTTTAGGTCAAGTAAAACTCTTTGCATGTGTGTTTTGATCCTTATATTCTTAAACATGATGACCACAAAAATTCTATGGATTTACTTTATTGCTTATAATTGTATTTCATTTGACTAATGATGTATTTCATATGTCATAATTTCCTTCCTGAAGTAGGAAAATAATATATTTTCATTATACAAAGATTACAAAATTTAGAAATAATGTAAAAACCATAACTCTACAACTATTGACAACACTATTAACATTTTGCTCAATTTTTTTCATTATTGATTTTATACACTTAAAATGTTATAGAGCTTTACAGACATGTACAAATAGAAAAATAAAGTGAGGGGCAGTGTACCTATTGCCAACCCTCAAGAACGAGAAAACTCTTCACCAATCTCATTTCATCTCGACTCTCACCAGTTATCTTGCCACTTGTATTATTTTATAGCAATTCCTAGACTTCATGTCATGTCATATTTTTTCATATGTTCATATATAAATAGTATTTATCACTAAAAGAGAGGATCTACTTTTTTAATGGCTATACTGTGGTTATCCCACAGAAAAATTATGATTCCTAATGACATAAATATTCAATCAACAGTATTTATTTATACTTTTCTGATTCTGATTGTTTTATAATATTTACTTATTTATTATATTTTACTTGTTTAAATTGGGATCTCAAAATTCTCTTTGTGACTGGTCGATATATCCTAAAACACATTTAATCTGTAAATTCCCCCTCTTGTTATATTTTTATTCAGTTGAATTCATGTTTAAGATTGTATGTTTCTGGATTAGCTCACACTATCAGTGTCCATTCTTTTTTAGTGGAGACATAAAATTCTATTAACAGTGGATAGTAATTCTTTATTGTTTTACCTTGATTTATTAGCCATTCCCTTTTGAGGCATGTAGGCTACTTCCAGTTTCAGATTATAGGTGATTTTGGGGGAATACCTTTGTATATTAGTGTGTTTCCGAACTTAGAATTATTCTTAAATATTCTAGGTGTGACATTCCAGGGTTAAACGTTAGGGATATATTTAAGGCTCTTGCAGGCTGGAATTGGTGATCCACTTCCATTCAATAGAAAAAAATTTTTGCTTATGATCTCTGTCTTAAATCCTTCTATATAATCCTTCTATTAAATCCTGCTATTTGACACTTAATCTTATTGTAAATGCTCTTTAAAAAGTAAAAAAAATATATTTTTTCTCTGGTTTTAGAAGAAAGAAGAGAGAGGAAGAGCAAAAGAAGGAAGGAAGGGCAGTTTGGATGAAATAATAGATGGAATATTCTAACATTTTTCTTAGAGACCTTTTTATTATTATTTATATCCAGTTTTCTATTATCAAACACTATTACAACTACAAGCACCTAGGATCAGAAAGACTTTTGTTTATTATTTTGCAATTTTTTTGTTTAATCTTTATATTCAAATTTACCTGTAGGTTACCCAAGCATCCTTATATACATGATAATGATATATTGTTAAAATCTCATGAGCAAATAGGAGAATGACCTCAATTTTTATTAACAATCATGGGGAAGTGGTCTAAATTCAGTTATTATACCTGAATTTTCTGGAGAAAACAAATATTCTAGAAGGAAATTGCTATTCCTCAGTGATATTTACAGAAAGGCATGAAGTTGTTCTTATTAATTAATGGGAGATTGTTGTACAGGCAGGAGATCACATAGGTGTTGTAGGAACAAGGTCATGTCAGGTTCAGAAATATTGTGCACAATATAATCTTTTTTTTTTCTTTTACTATTATATAATGCTGAATTACAACATCATGGTATCAGTGTTTTGATTAAACTTTTAATAGGTAGTTAAATAAGTATTTTAACAAATTCTAAGGCACAAGTAGTTTTCTTCTTTTTAAAAGATTTTTTAAAATTTTTTATTCATAGAGACACAGAGAGAGAGAGAGGCAGAGACACAGGCAGAGGGAGAAGCAGGCTCCATGCAGAGAGCCTGACATGGGACTCGATCCTGAGTCTCCAGGATCACGCCCTGGGCCACAGGCAGTGCTAAACCGCTGCACCACCAGGGCTGCCCACAAGTAGTCTTCTTGCAGTCGAACTTGAACAACATAATTTATAGGGATCACATTTACAGAATGAAGATAGAATAAATCAAAATGGTATTTTATTTTAGTAGAAAAACACACTGAGAATGACATGAGAGGTGCAATGACACAATTTTTCTAAATCTGATATCTTTTGTTTATGGCTGGAGAGTCTTTTCATGTGATGTTTCTATAATCAGTGGGATTTTCTGGAGAGATGATTAATGGGAGAGGAGCTGGGGAGGGTTACAGACATGCTTACTGCTCCTCTGGCCTAGCTGGCCTGTTTCCACCCCAGAGCCTTTGTAACTCACAATCTCCTCCACTAGGAGAACTCTGCTCAGACCCTCTCAGTAGGGCTTGATCTCTGATTTGACTGAAATCTGGACTCAAATGTCAGGATCTTGGAGTGGTCCGTTTTATTAAAAAGAGTGCCCTCCTTTTCTCCCTAGGCATACTCTGATCCTCTCACCAGGCTTTACCTTCACTCATTAACAGTCTCTACTACCTGAAATTATATCCTCTAATTTTTTCATGCTTAGTGTCCTTCACTTTGTCTGGCTCTGCCAGTACTATGAACATCAGAACAGCAACTATTTTTTTTTTTAAGATTTTGTTTATTTATTCATGAGAGACACAGAGGGAGAGAGAATGGCAGAGACATAGGCAGAGGGAGAAGCAGGCTCCATGTAGGGAGCCTGATCTGGGACTCGATCCGAGGCTTGATCCCAGGACTCCAGGATCAGGCCCTGGACTGAAGGTGGCGCTAAACCGCTGAGCCACCCAGGGATCCCCAGAACAGCAACTTTTATAGAACTATTACTCAATAAAAAATATTTGTTGAATAAATTGTTTAATAAATTAGTGAGTGAATGATTTAAGAATGATGGCAGATCCTTCATACCTCAAAAATTTTAACAGATATTGAATAAATCATTACAGTTAAACCTTTACAAAACTTAATTATTATATAGTACAGATTCAGGAAATTATATCAGTCATGGGGACCAAAGAAGACATGTTGCAAAATATTTGTATTCTAAAGAATTAATTGTAAAGATATCCACATGGAACACCAATAATGGCCAGACATTATATAAATATAAATATTTTATTAAACAAAGTTCTTTCTATCATGTATATTGTTTATCCATTTAACAAATACAAATATGTTCTAAGGATGAGCATATGATATAGATTTTGAATGTAGGGATTTAAGTAAATTTATATTTTAATTTGACCCGTTCAAAGATAGGTTTGCTTAGTAATTCAGCATATGATGTAAATCTATTTATAAATCAAGGTACAGTCTATGGAGTAAAAAGTTAAGAATCCATATTCTATTAGAAGATATACTGAAAATATTGTTATAATTTATTTTCTATGGTATTTAAGTGAGTGTAACAAATGCCTTTAGGTGAGACTAATGAGACTATCTATGAAAATCAGTGTTTATTTGTATTTTAACTGGAAAAGGGAATAAAAGAGGTTGAGCTAGGAGTGCCTTCCAGTTTACTTACATGGCTTACATGTGTTACCATTCGACTCTTCCTATTACTCTCACATTGATTAAAGATCACTTTAATTTTAAAATTAAAAATTTATTCTAAATTTTAAATCATAGTTTAAACAAATCTAGTAATAAAGAAGAGATAATCAGAAGCGATAGGATGGGTTACAATACTATCATTTTTCCCTCTTGAATCCATTGCACTTTTTAAAATACTAATGACAAGTGTGTATACGTCCTATTTCAACTCTGGGTTTTGTAAAATTAATATAAATTCTAATAATGAATGTCATTTTGTATTAATCCTTTAGAGCAACAAGTAGGCAAGCCAGTAAAATTATAGCACAACTGTACATAGCTCAACTTATGCACACTTCACCTGAAATACTTATTAGACCATTCCAATTACTTGTTTTCATCATTAATATTCCCTATGCTATGGGTGAGCACCTGAGAAATGAGACTGTCCTAAATACGTTTGTTCTGTACTTTGCCCCAGGCCTGGTGCATAGTGAATCGTGATAGTTTGTCAAGGAATATTTGTTATTGTGACAAATATTCAAAATAAATTGATTCTAAAATTATTCTAAAATTAATGGAAGTTAATTAACATCCAGTTTTAAAATAAAATGATTACAATAAAACATTTTATATCATTGATTATGTATAGCTATTGTAATTTACCTATTATTTTAAAACAAACCGTGATTCTGTTTTAAATTCAATGTGCTTACTCCCTTATCCACTGGAGAACAGTTAACAGAACAGAATTACATGTTCACAATTCCGTCAGGAAGGTTCCCTATAGTTCATAGTCATCCATCTTAGTGCTAGTAGTTGTTTCTTGGTCCACTGGTTGTGATCCCATAACATGTAAACTGGGAAATGAAAAAAAGGTTTAGCAGAAAATATATAGGTGAAAAAAAAAAGAGAAAATTTATAGGTGAAATAATACCTTCAATAGTAACAAGAAATTGTGTGAATGTTTTATAGGTTCAAGAAGTACATGAGATTTTAAATACTATTTTGAGTTGCTTCTGTTTTCTGTCTCGAAACTTTTAATATAAATTTGTTTCAAAGAAGCCATTCATTCTCTCTCTCTTTTCAAGAGATTCTTATTTGTCTTGGTAAATATATAATAACATTAAGTTTGAATAATATTGTGGATTTTTCCTTGTTTTGCTTTTTTTTCCTTGTTTTGCTTTTATGAATGTTTAAATATATAAATACAAGGACTGTAGAATGTATTAGAATGTTTTTCATATTTGACTGATTGTCTTTGACACAATAAAGTATTTTCACTTACATTGTAATTTTGAAAGATATTAGTTATTTTAAAATCAGGAAAGCTATATACCCAAAATGTAGAACAAATATTGTCAGCGACAAGAACAAATATTATCAGTGACACCATCATTGAGTGCTTTACTCGTGAATAACAGATATACTAAATTCCACTTTGAATTATTGATATGAATGATTTCAGATTATTTTTGAAATTATCAATGTGGAAAACACTCCTCAATTTCTGTGTACCCAATTTTTTCAAGGAAGCTAAATTAATTAAACAAGTATATTAAAGGACAAATGAATCCTGTGGAAATGTTAAAGTGAGAAAGGAAAATATTGTAATAATTCTAGTACAGAAATATTAGTATTTGTAAACCATCCAGTTGAGAGTTTACAATAAAATTAGAACTGAATGGAAAGAACATCACACAAAACAAAAGCAATTAAATCGCCTTCAACACTCACTCCCCCCACAAAAAATCCATCAAACTCTAGAAATATTTTGGAGCCATGGCTCTTCTGAAAAATTACCAGTTGAGAAGTTCATTTTTCACTCTGGAATTAATGGCAAGCTTGGTAGATGTAGTCTATATTATTTGAAATTGTCAGCAGGCTTACTTAACTGTTAATAAAGTAACAGCTGTGGCTTGTGTTTAATACTGCTATCTGTGTTTAATTCTTTCTTAATTGTCCCTTTACAGGCCTTTCATGTGTAAAAGAAATCTCTGGATTTTATAAATCAATTGCCCACTTTAAACTGTGTACTATGTGCTTATTACCTGATTTGGTAAAAAGTAGCTGAAGACATATTTCTAAAATATAAAGTTATGTTTTTGTAAACCTACAAATAGATATTCATTTGTTTACTACACATAATATACATAATTTATAGAAGTTTGAAGTTAGGTTTTCACTTGTAACTTTAATCTCATTACTTTTTTTTCTTCACCACCACCTAATGAGTACTAACTAACCTAATGGTATGATATAACTTCTTTATTATAATAACTGATAACCAGTT
The DNA here is from genome assembly GCF_048164855.1 of Canis lupus baileyi. Lineage (NCBI taxonomy): Eukaryota > Metazoa > Chordata > Mammalia > Carnivora > Canidae > Canis > Canis lupus. The sequence continues at coordinate 12,730,188 of NC_132844.1, read as the reverse complement.
TATCATGGAAATATGAAGTATAAAATATTTTATCAGTTTTTTGTTATTATTTTAGTTATATAAAAATAGAAATCACGCACATGGAAAATCTCACTGTTGTAAGAAGATAAACTTCAGGAATATTTCCTTCTGTAAAGAAGTTTAGAGAAGTACTGTATAATGTAATAACATAAAAAATTAGCAATAATGATAGTTTTATGCATTCACTCAATCATTTAAATGTATTTAATGACCCAGACACTGTAGGAGGCAGCACTGGAGATGCAGAAGTGGACCAAATGGAGAAACTTCTTACTCAAAAAAGGCATACATTCTACTGGAAGCAGGCCAACTGTAAATGACATAATTTTAGGTCATGATAAGTTTTATGAAAAAAAAAAGTTTTATGAAGAAGATGAAAACATAGTAAGGAGATAAGGAGTGATAGATGGAGTGGTCAGCAAAGACCACTTTGAGTGATAAGAGAACAGACACATCAGAACATTCAAGTGAGTGAATAAGCTATGTAGACATAGGCGGGACAGGCTCTCCAAGCAAAAGGAAAACAAATATAAAGGCTTTGACAGACATGAGAACAGCCATGCGACCATAGTTGTTGAAACAAGAGTGAGCCCACTAAAACCAGAAGAGTGATAGGAACTGATGTTGATTCAATAATTAGGGGACATCTCTCAGTGCTTTGTAGGCCAAGATTAGGTTTTATTCTATGTGTGCTACAAGTCATTGGTGAATTCTGAGCCAGAAGTGATAATCAGGTATGTGTTTTAACAAGAGCTTGTCTTTGGATGAAGAACATACTCTAGTTGGGCAAGAATGAAAGCAGGGTATCAATTAGGAGGCCACTGTAAGAGAGAAGGCAGTGTGACTAGGTGGATAGTGGTGGAGGTAGTATGCCGTGTATACAGAAAGTGAACTGTGTTTCCATAAAAGTGCACATAGAGGCAAAGCATGTGTTCACATTACGCATTGTGAAGAGTTTAGGAGAGTGTGGTGTCACTTATAAGTAATATTAAAATTAATATTATAATTAACTAGCTTAAATGTCTTAAGTTAGCTTAATATGTCAGTTAACATATTTCCAGTCTATTCAAATACACTTACCACTATATTTTACCCATTTTCCTAAGCACTTCACAAAGTTGTGGAAATAAAAAGTGTTTGGAACTGGTTTTCCATTGTCAAATTATAGGACCTTCCAGAAGGATGCATAAGATGTTTCATTGACCAGAGCATGTATTATAGAAAAATATCATTATATTCTTTGAATATTAGGACTTCATAAAGAAGGTTTTCTCAACATGTTCAAATTTGGAGTCATTGTAACATTCATGAAGATATGCTTTGTTATCTAATTTTTGTATTAGGTAATTGGAAATTAGACCAATAAATGTTATCATTATTCTATGAAAATGTTGGTCAAAGGATTGCTCTTAGCTAATATAAAAAAGAATTATTCTGTTATCCCCTAGATGAGTTAGTTCACTAGAAATTAAAAAGTTAATTTTGAGAGTGATTTTTATTTGAAAATTTTAGTAAGTTAAATTGTATTTTAGTAAGTTAAAACTGTCTTTAGCAAACATTTACCAAGCAGTTCCTTGGAGTCAGATTTTGTCCAATGCCCTAGGGATGTTACAGTGATTATTATGATTGTAAAACAATCTGGAAGAGTTTCACATAGAATATTAAATTAAGACATTTTAATGAGATAGCTGCTGCCCAGGCATCTTTGTAGAAATTTTCAGAGTGGGGTACTTTACCATCTTCTCAGTTCTGAGCTACATGCTTTGATTGGAGGGCATGCCCACAGGTTCCAAAGTGCCTACACTGTCCTAGAAACAGAGACAACACAATTACAATATGTATGTTCAAGTCTCTCATATTAGTTGACTTGTATGTGAAAAAAAAATAGAAATTGCATAACATAAATTATAGTTACTGTTACAAGTGCTATAAAAAAATTCACTCGGGAGAATTCCATGTGTATGGAATGTTCAAGGAGGGCTACATAAGAGGAAAAGAACCAGAGATGTGTCCTAGGGAATGTGCATAGTGGAGAAAAGGGAAGATAATTTTGGTTAGGGAAATATAGAAGCAATAAAGCAGAAGAAATCATTATGAGGAAATTCCTCATAATTTGCACAGAAAAATGTTGGGAAGTGAGTGTAGTTAAGTCACCGTTGGCACCACACATTTCTTAAACTCTCAGAATTCTGATTTTTTCCATCTGTAAAAAAGAAAATGACATTTATAAATGTGGTAGAACTGCTGTGAGGATTAATGGATTAATGGAAGTGATATGAGCAAAAAATCTGGCCTTGGCCATATAATGGACATGTTTAATTTAAACCACTTCTATGAGATCTCTTTTTTGCTCCTGGTGCCACCCTCCCAATTCAAGTCTTTGTCATCATAGACTCTCTTCAAAGCACAACACCAGTGTAATCGTTTGATTAAGCCTTCACAGATCTGATCAGTTGGAAATGAGCTCTTCTTTTCCTTTGTGCTATTCATATGACACATGACAGTCTATTTACTTATTTTTCTTGGGCTGAAATAGATTTTTTTAAACAGTTTTGACCATTGGCTTTTCTAATGCGAGGTTACTTTATTACATTATTTTATTATTAAAAATAAAACACCACTGGGGATGAGGACTGCACTTCTGATGAGGACTCAGTGTCGTATGGAAGTGTTGGATCACTCTATTGTACACCTGAAACTAATATGACACTGTGCATTAACTGGAATTTAAATAAAAACTTAAAATCTTAAAATATCAATTACTAAATCTATGTTCATGAAATCATAGCCTTTACCTACAGAGATAAAAAGCTCTTGGATTATGCAATTCACCATCAGACCCTTTTTTCCAGCCACTTAGTCTTTAATAACATGATAGTTGATGGAACCATACCACATCTGCCATTATAAACATCTTTAATACAGCCTTAATTTTATTAGATTTCAAAATTGTTATATTAATAGACTTGTAATGGGGATCCCTGGGTGGCGCAGCGGTTTGGCTCCTGCCTTTGGCCCAGGGCGCGATCCTGGAGACCCGGGATCGAATCCCACGTCGGGCTCCCGGTGCATGGAGCCTGCTTCTCCCTCTGCCTGTGTCTCTGCCTCTCTCTCTCTCTCTGTGACTATCATAAATAAAAAAAAAAAAAAAATAATAATAATAATAGACTTGTAATGAAGTTAGATCTTACTCATAGTCAGTGGTATTATGTATAAATAATGTTTTTTACTGCTGCGAGATGATCTGGAGGTTAATCAGTTTAATGAATTTAATTTATAAATTTTATTTTATTTATTATTATTTTTTTTAATTTTTAAAAACTTCCGAAATGTTTATATGGAAAAATCACTATCATATAGGGAAGAATGTTCACTGTAAAGTGATTCCTGTTGTCATTTACAGTGACCTACTGATCATAATTTTACAAAGGAGAAATACCAGATGTTTGGGGCAATATTGAAACATCTTCATCAAAAAAAAAATTTCCTCTTCCTATATTTTTATTTTTTATATATATACACATATATATTTAATATATATTTAATGTGTATTTTTATTTATTTTTATTTTTTTATTGGTGTTCAATTTACCAACATACAGAATAACCCCCAGTGCCCGTCACCCAATCACTCCCACCCCCCCACCCTCCTCCCATTCTACCACCCCTAGTTCGTTTCCCAGAGTTAGCAGTCTTTATGTTATGTCTCCCTTTCTGATATTCCCCACACATTTCTTCTCCCTTCCCTTATATTCCCTTTCACTATTATTTATATTCCCCAAATGAATGAGAACATATAATGTTTGTCCTTCTCCGACTGACTTACTTCACTCAGCATAATACCCTCCAGTTCCATCCACGTTGAAGCAAATGGTGGGTATTTGTCATTTCTAATAGCTGAGTAATATTCCATTGTATACATAAACCACATCTTCTTTATCCACTTATCTTTCGATGGACACCGAGGCTCCTTCCACAGTTTGGCTATTGTGGCCATTGCCGCTATAAACATCGGGGTGCAGGTGTCCAGGCGTTTCACTGCATCTGTATCTTTGGGGTAAATCCCCAACAGTGCAATTGCTGGGTCGCAGGGCAGGTCTATTTTTAACTCTTTGAGGAACCTCCACACAGTTTTCCAGAGTGGCTGCACCAGTTCACATTCCCACCAACAGTGTATGAGGGTTCCCTTTTCTCCGCATCCTCTCCAACATTTGTTGTTTCCTGCCTTGTTAATTTGCCCCATTCTCACTGGTGTGAGGTGGTATCTCATTGTGGTTTTGATTTGTATTTCCCTGATGGCAAGTGATGCAGAGCATTTTCTCATGTGCATGTTGGCCATGTCTATGTCTTCCTCTGTGAGATTTCTCTTCATGTCTTTTGCCCATTTCATGATTGGATTGTTTGTTTCTTTGGTGTTGAGTTTAATAAGTTCTTTATAGATCTTGGAAATTAGCCCTTTATCTGATACGTCATTTGCAAATATCTTCTCCCATTCTGTAGGTTGTCTTTTAGTTTTGTTGACTGTATCCTTTGCTGTGCAAAAGCTTCTTATCTTGATGAAGTCCCAATAGTTCATTTTTGCTTTTGTTTCTTTTGCCTTCATGGATGTATCTTGCAAGAAGTTACTGTGGCCGAGTTCAAAAAGGGTGTTGCCTGTGTTCTTCTCTAGGATTTTGATGGAATCTTGTCTCACATTTAGATCTTTCATCCATTTTGAGTTTATCTTTGTGTATGGTGCAAGAGAGTGGTCTAGTTTCATTCTTCTGCATGTGGATGTCCAATTTTCCCAGCACCATTTATTGAAGAGACTGTCTTTCTTCCAATGGATAGCCTTTCCTCCTTTGTCGAATATTAGTTGCCCATAAAGTTCAGGGTCCACTTCTGGATTCTCTATTCTGTTCCACTGATCTATGTGTCTGTTTTTGTGCCAGTACCACACTGTCTTGATGACCACAGCTTTGTAGTACAACCTGAAATCTGGCATTGTGATGCCCCCAGATATGGTTTTCTTTTTTAAAATTCCCCTGGCTATTCGGGGTCTTTTCTGATTCCACACAAATCTTAAGATGATTTGTTCCAACTCTCTGAAGAAAGTCCATGGTATTTTGATAGGGATTGCATGAAATGTGTATATTGCCCTGGGTAACATTGACATTTTCACAATATTAATTCTGCCAATTCATGAGCATGGAATATTTTTCCATCTCTTTGTGTCTTCCTCAATTTCTTTCAGAAGTGTTCTATAGTTTTGAGGGTATAGATCCTTTACCTCTTTGGTGAGGTTTATTCCTAGGTATCTTATGCTTTTGGATGCAATTGTAAATGGGATTGACTCCTTAATTTCTCTTTCTTCAGTCTCATTGTTAGTGTATAGAAATGCCACTGATTTCTGGGCATTGATTTTGTATCCTGCCACGCTACCGAATTGCTGTATGAGTTCTAGCAATCTTGGGGTGGAGACTTTTGGGTTTTCTATGTACTGTATCATGTCATCTGCGAAGAGGGAGAGTTTGACTTCTTCTTTGCCAATTTGAATGCCTTTAATGTCTTTTTGTTGTCTGATTGCTGAGGCTAGGACTTCCAGTACTATGTTGAATAGCAGTGGTGAGAGTGGACATCCCTGTCTTGTTCCTGATCTTAGGGGAAAGGCTCCCAGTGCTTCCCCATTGAGAATGATATTTGCTGTGGGCTTTTCGTAGATGGCTTTTAAGATGTTGAGGAATGTTCCCTCTATCCCTACACTCTGAAGAGTTTTGATCAGAAATGGATGCTGTATTTTGTCAAATGCTTTCTCTGCATCTAATGAGAGGATCATATGGTTCTTGGTTTTTCTCTTGCTGATATGATGAATCACATTGATTGTTTTACGGGTGTTGAACCAGCCTTGTGTCCCGGGGATAAATCCTACTTGGTCATGGTGAATAATTTTCTTAATGTACTGTTGGATCCTATTGGCCAGTATCTTGTTGAGAATTTTTGCATCCATGTTCATCAGGGATATTGGTCTGTAATTCTCCTTTTTGGTGGGGTCTTTGTCTGGTTTTGGAATTAAGGTGATGCTGGCCTCATAGAATGAATTTGGAAGTACTCCATCTCTTTCTATCTTTCCAAACAGCTTTAGGAGAATAGGTATGGTTTCTTCTTTAAACGTTTGATAAAATTCCCCTGGGAAGCCATCTGGCCCTGGACTCTTGTGTCTTGGGAGGTTTTTGATGACTGCTTCAATTTCCTCCCTGGTTATTGGCCTGTTCAGGTTTTCTATTTCTTCCTGTTCCAGCTTTGGTAGTTTGTGGCTTTCCAGGAATGCGTCCATTTCTTCTAGATTGCCTAATTTATTGGCGTAGAGCTGTTCATAATATGTTTTTAAAATCGTTTGTATTTCCTTGGTGTTGGTAGTGATCTCTCCTTTCTCATTCATGATTTTATTAATTTGAGTCTTCTCTCTCTTCTTTTTAATAAGGCTGGCTAATGGTTTATCTATCTTATTAATTCTTTCAAAGAACCAACTCCTGGTTCTGTTGATCTGTTCCAAAGTTCTTCTGGTCTCGATTTCATTGAGTTCTGCTCGAATCTTTATTAAGTCTCTTCTTCTCCTGGGTGTAGGATCTATTTGCTGTTTTTTCTCTAGCTCCTTTATGTGTAAGGTTAGCTTTTGTATTTGAGTTCTTTCCAGTTTTTGAATGGTTGCTTGTATTGCGATGTATTTCCCCCTAAGGACTGCTTTTGCTGCATCCCAAAGATTTTGAATGGTTGTATCTTCATTCTCATTAGTTTCCATGAATCTTTTTAGTTCTTCCTTAATTTCCTGGTTGACCCTTTCATCTTTTAGCAGGATGGTCCTTAACTTCCACGTGTTTGAGGTCCTTCCAAACTTCTTGTTGTGATTTAGTTCTAATTTCAAGGCATTATGGTTTGAGAATATGCAGGGGACGATCCCAATCTTTTGGTATCGGTTCAGACCCGATTTGTGACCCAGTATGTGGTCTATTCTGGAGAAAGTTCCATGTGCACTTGAGAAGAATGTGTATTCAGTTGAGTTTGGATGTAAAGTTCTGTAGATATCTGTGAAATCCATCTGGTCCACTGTATCATTTAAAGCTCTCGTTTCTTTGGAGATGTTGTGCTTAGAAGACATATCAAGTATAGAAAGAGCTAGATTGAAGTCACCAAGTATAAGTGTATTATTATCTAAGTATTTCTTCACTTTGGTTATTAATTGATTTATATATTTGTCAACTCCCAATTTTGGGGCATATATATTGAGGATTGTTAAGTCCTCTTGTTGAATAGATCCTTTAAGTATGATATAGTGTCCCTCTTCATCTCTCACTACAGTCTTTGGGGTAAATTTTAGTTTATCTGATATAAGGATGGCTACCCCTGCTTTCTTTTGAGGACCATTCGAATGGTAAATGGTTCTCCAACCTTTTATTTTCAGGCTGGAGGTGTCCTTTTGTCTAAAATGAGTCTCTTGTAGACAGCAAATAGATGGGTCCTCCTGCTTTTTTATCCAGTCTGAAACCCTGTGCCTTTTGATGGGGTCATTAAGCCCGTTCACATTCAGAGTTACTATTGAGAGATATGAGTTTAGTGACATCATGATATCTATTCAGTCCTTGTTTTTGTGGATTGTTCCACTGAACTTCTTCTTAAAGGGGAATTTTAGGAGTCCCCCTTAAAATTTCTTGCAGAGCTGGTTTGGAGGTCACATATTCTTTCAGTTGCTGCCTGTCTTGGAAGCTCTTTATCTCTCCTTCCATTTTGAACGGAGCCTTGCTGGATAAAGTATTCTTGGTTGCATGTTCTTCTCATTTAGGACCCTGAATATATCCTGCCAGCCCTTTCTGGCCTGCCAGGTCTCTGTGGAGAGGTCTGCTGTTACCCTAATACTCCTCCCCATAAAAGTCAGGGATTTCTTGTCTCTTGCTGCTTTAAGGATCATCTCTTTATCTTTGGAATTTGCAAGCTTCACTATTAAATGTCGAGGTGTTGAACGGTTTTTATTGATTTTAGGGGGGATCTCTCTATTTCCTGGATCTGAATGCCTGTTTCCCTTCCCAGATTAGGAAAGTTTTCAGCTAGAATTTGTTCAAATACATATTCTGGCCCTCTGTCCCTTTCGGCGCCCTCGGGAACCCCAATTAAACATAAGTTTTTCTTCCTCAGGCTGTCGTTTATTTCCCTTAATCTATCTTCATGGTCTTTTAATTGTTTGTCTCTTTTTTCCTCAGTTTCCCTCTTTGCCATCAACTTGTCTTCTATGTCACTCACTTGTTCTTCCACCTCGTCAACCCTTGTCGTTAGGACTTCTAGTTTGGATTGCATCTCATTCAATTGATTTTTAATTTCTGCCTGATGAGCTCTAAATTCTGCAGTCATGAAGTCTCTTGAGTCCTTTATGCTTTTTTCTAGAGCCACCAGTAGCTGTATGATAGTGCTTCTGAATTGGCTTTCTGACATTGAATTGTAATCCAGATTTTGTAACTCTGTGGGAGAGAGGACTGTTTCTGATTCTTTCTTTTGAGGTGAGGTTTTCCTTCTAGTCATTTTGCTCAGTGCAGAGTGGCCAAAAGCAGGTTGTATTGGGAAAAGGAGAAAAAGAGAGGAGAGAAAGAAGAAAAGAAAAGAGAAAGAGAAAAAAAAAAAGGAAGAAAAAAACGAAAAAATAGAAGAAAAAGAGAAAGAAAAAGAAAGAAAGGAAAAAAAGGGGGTGGGGGAAGGAAACAAATCAAAAAGCAAAACAAAACAAAACAAAACAACAACAAAAAAAAAAAAAAAAGAAAGAAAGAAAAAAAGAACCACGGGGGAGTATCTTCTGATTCTGTGTACTTTAAGTCCCTTGGCTTCCCCTGGAACTTGTCCCCAGCTGGTCTTCTGGGGGAGGGGCCTGTTGCGCTGATTTCCAGGTGTTAGCAGTTGGGGGAGCTGCTGTGCCCCTGCCTGGTGCAGGGCTCAGTGGGGGTTGTTTACCCCGTGAGGCCGCAGGAGCAACAGCCCCAGTGGCGGGGCCAGGTCTGGAAACCTGGAGTCAGCCCCCGCAGGAACTCCGGAGCTCTCCGTCTGCAGGGCCTGGAGGCTCCGGGGCGGGGCCGCTGATGTGCTCAGCTGGGGCAGGAGCGTCCTTGCTGTCCTGGGCCCTCCCGGCCTCTGCCTGTCCCGGGGGAGGCGGGATCCTGGGCTGTGTCCCGGCGCCCTGTGCTCCGGGGCCTGCGCTGGTGGATTCGCGCTCCCGGGCCACGCAACCCCCTCCGCGGAGCCGCCCCCGAGCCCCCCCGAGCTGCTCCTGGAACCGCGCAGCCCCCTCCACACGGAGCCTCTTCCTCTGCCCGAGCCCCTCCGAGCTGCTCCCGGGGCCGCGCAGCCCCCACCGCACGGAGCCTCTTCCTCTGCCCGAGCCCCCCGAGCTGCTCCTGCCCCGCAGCCCCCTCCGCGGAGCCTCTTCCTCTGCCCTCCCCCCTCCGAGCTGCTCCGGGTCCCGCCGTGCGCGCTGCAGCCCTTAGGGAGCTCGGCGCACTCTCCTGGGGCGCAGGTGTCTGTTAGTGTCCCCGGGAGCCCGAGGGCATCCCCGCCCTCCTGGGTCCTGCTCCACCTCCCCGCGAGCCCCTTTCCGCCCGGGAAGGTCGGTGCAGCTCCTGCTCCTCCGGGACGGGGCTCTCCTGTCCTGGGGACACTCGCCCCGGCCTCAGCCCGGCTCCTCGCGGGCCCCTCCCCCTTGGAGGCCTTTGTTTCTTTACTTCTTTTTCCCCGTCTTCCTACCTTGATAGAAGCGCGAACTCTTCTCACTGTAGCATTCCAGGTGTTCTCTCTTTAATTCTCTGGCCGAATTCATAGGTTTTCAGGATAATTTGAAGGTTTTCTAGGTAATTTGGTGGGGACAGGTGATTTGGAGACCCTACTCTTCTGCCATCTTGCCCCTCCCTAATTTATAAATTTTAAAATGAATTTAAAAAATATATTTGGTGTGTAAATAGAAGGTATTTTTGACAATTGATGTTTGGTAAGTTTTGTGTGTTTTGCTATTAATGGTAACAACTAAGTTCTAATTAATTTAATGAACATAACATACTCCTGAGGATATGGTTAAAACAACCTGCTATTAAAAAATGGATATTTTTAGAGCAGTTTTAGGTTTATAGAAAAATTGTGCAGAAAGTAGAGTTTCTAAACCTTCTCCCATTCTACCCTACCCCCTACAATTTCCCTTATTAACAGTTTCCATCAGTGTAGTATATTTGTTACAGTTGAACTATTATGAAGACATTAGCTATAGTCCATAGTTTACATTAGGATTCACTCTTCGTGTTGTACAGTTTTATGATTTTGGTAAATGTACTTTGTCATGTACTCACCATTATGAGTAGTTTCACTGTCATAAACATGTTCTGGTTCCATTTATTTGTCACTCTGTTCCCTGAGTTTTTGGGGGTAACTACTGATCTTTTTATTGCCTGTATAGTTTTGCCTTTTCCAAAATGTCATATAATCAGAATCATATCATATGTAAGTAGCCTTTTCAGACTGGCATTGTTCACTTAGTAATAGGCATTTAGGGTTTTTCCATGTCTTTTCATGACTTGATAGTTATTTCCTTTTATTGTTGGATAATATTTTGTCATATGGATGCACCACAGTCTGCCTATATATTTATTTTTTTAAATAAAATGTCTAAAAATGTCTCTATCTTTTGTTTCAAATGTCTAATTTCTTTTATCATTGAAAGTATTTTACTGTGTAATGTTTTATCCTTTTTCCATTTTATATTTGGAATAGACATTTTATTTTAGGCAATGCTAAGTAAATTTTAAAATTTAGTGTATGTCAGGGCACTTGGTGGCTCAGTCAGTTTAGTGTCCTGCTCTTGGTTTTGGCTCAGGTCATGATCTCAGGGTTGTGAGATCGAGTTGTGTCAGGTTCTGCACTTAGCACGGGGTTGGCTTGAGATTCTCTCCCTCTCCCTCCCCCTCTCCCTCTCTCTCTGCCCCATTCATGCATGTGCATACTCTCACTTTCTAAAATAAATAAGTGAATAAAATATTTAAAATTTGGTGCATGTCTAATCGGTCATGTTAATATATGCCTATTGAACAACTTTTTTTGGAATAATGTAGTGGTTTTGTCTTAACATGTTATTTGAATTGTTCACTAAATTTTATTGATATCTATTATGAATTTAAAAATATTTTACCAGCTTAAAGCATATTCAATTATATGCTTTACATGTGGTAAAATTTTGCTTTACATGTGTCTAGAATGAGGGAGTTTACAAAGTGAAGTGGCACATAGATAATCTGTGCTGTATATTCAACCCCCTAAACAGAAGCAAACCACCATTTCATGTTGTCCAATTTTTACTAGAATCTTTCCCTAACAAACTTAGTTTTTTCAAACCATCTGTACTTCCTTCCCTTCTGTCTTTGAGGAAATGCTTTCTCTTCTTTGTGGAAAATATTCTATCTGCCTAAACTCTTCACCTGGCCTTTTAAATCTCAGTGACTGATCTATTTTAATCACTGTTCTTGCTTCTATGTATTCCTCTTTCCATCTGTATGAACTCTGTAATAAATGAATGAATGAATGTCTCTATAAGTCCATTTTTGTCTTCTGAGGTGCATGTCATGGTTAGTTTTGGGGATAGATTCCAAAAGCTTGGGGTTTATTGTCCTAATTCCAATGCTCAATTAGCTCTAAGACTGCAAACAAGTTTTTGACTTCTCATGGATTCAGTTTCCTTAACTGAAATGGGGATAATGGTAGAATTATCTAAGGATTAAAAGTGACAATTGATGTAAAGTTCTTAGCACAGTGCCTATTGCATAGCAGATGCTTAAAGGACATTAGTAATTATTATTGCAAAATTGATATTTTCTTTGATTTATGAATATGAAATATGATGATATCCTCTCCAGGTCCCTTAAAACCTGTTTTTTTTTTCCTTCTTAATTTTTGGAGAAATATCTTTCCCTATCCATTGATATTCAAAGATACTCTATTCAAGCATCTGACTGCTCACTTTTCTCCACACACACCCAACACACAAATGCACACACATACCCAGAATAATATTGTCAACAAAGTTAGCTTCTAGAGAAGTTTCTTTTTGAAGTTCCCCAACAATTCTTGGGTAGGGAAACTGGAGGCCCAGTTTCATTATTTTGTACATCTTTCTATAACTCTCTACAAGGAGCACTTCTTACTTATTCTATGAAAGCCGAGTATGTTTATGAAAATAAAAGGAATATAGAAATACAGCTTCCTATCAATATGGAATAGAACTGTTTATTATTTTAAAATATTATAATTATTTCTCTTAATATATTGGATTTGAAGTTCATCCTGACAGATGGTTATAACATGATGAGTGAAAAGCATTAGTAACATATTTAAGCTACCGTGGAAAATTAGCAACTTTGTGAAAATTGAAAAACTCATTTCCTGATGCGATTTAGGCAAGGCTTTAAGGATTTTCATTAAATAATATAAAACAAATTAGAGGGTTAGAAACAAAACTCAGGGGCAGGAAACACAATCACATTAAAAGATGATTTTCAAAATGTTAACTATTTAAAAACTAAAATCTCTTAACTACTTTACAGCTTTAAAACCAAGAAAGCATGTTTTATGACTATCAGCTACATAATTTGAAGTAGATATTATTAGATTACTATTTAGAATCTGACCTAGGTATTTAAAAAGTCAGAACTGATATTAAATCTTTTTTAAAGTTGAGATTAAAAACAATTATGAGAAGATTCCATAACATAATAATTCAGGTCCTAATGTAGAATAGTTTCTTCAGTTTTTCATTCTGTACGATTTTTTTTTTCTATCTCTGTACAATAAATTCTGGTTTGCTAATCTAGAAGGACATAGAAATGAGTAGCAGAAAAAGCAGGTCCTCCAATTCAGGATCAAGAATTCTCTACATGTTAATGTAATAGTTACATGAGACAATTCTCAAGTGTAAAGTATTTGTTTTGTATAATTTGGATACTGACTTCTTTCTTGAGACTTAGAACCAATTTTTCCCCCTTTCTTCTGTTTCTCTCTACAGAAAGCTGACCTTGCAGTTGCTCCACTGGCTATTACCTATGTTCGAGAGAAGGTCATCGACTTTTCCAAGCCCTTTATGACACTTGGAATAAGTATTTTGTACCGCAAGCCCAATGGTACAAACCCAGGCGTCTTCTCCTTCCTGAATCCTCTCTCCCCTGATATCTGGATGTATATTCTGCTGGCTTACTTGGGTGTCAGTTGTGTGCTCTTTGTCATAGCCAGGTAACATGCTCACTTTTGTGATTTTTTTGGCAATTGTTACCTCCTTTTTCTAACTAATAATTGTCAAAAGTCACAATTATTTTTACTTTTCTTTTTCTTTATTTCCCTTGGGGTGCTAAAGAATAATGAACTTTTAAGAGTCACATAACTTATTAAAATATATTATGCTGCCTTTTTGGGCAGAAAGCATGCTGGTTATGTCAGTAAGCTATAAGTGTGGTAGAGTTTACTCTTTTTAATCAGAATCTAAAAGCAGTCCAAATCACCATGACATAAACATTGTTTTCTCATTTTGAAGATTTCTCTTGAGCCAGGAAGCAAAATAGTATATTTTACTAATTTGGACTAATAAATCAGTCATAAAAAAACCAAAGTGGTAAAATTTAAAAGGAGGCTTTTTTAAGTATAAAAAGACTACCATTATTTTCTACATAAAATTTCTCATTTTTTTCACAAAATAATATAATGTATAACTACAAATATTTTTTGTTCTATCATCAAAATTAAATATTAAATAAGAGGGTTATTTTTTCAAATATATAGGTTCTTCTGATAAATTTATCACTAAAGATATTTATCTTTCCTTGAACCTATTCTTTTTTCAATGAAATCATGCATTTGTTCCTAGCAGTGAAATTAAAAAAAAAAAAACAAAAAAAACAAATGCTTAGTTCATTCAATTAAAACAAGGAATGAAATCACTTCTAGAAGTAGTATATTTTTATATATGTAGATTATTTGTGGTTATACACAGATATTTTTGATATTCACATATGGATGTAATGCAGATTTATAATTGTCTACCTAATTGTTTTAATATTAACACATGAGTCCTTCAGACAGTTATCATTTGCATATGGCTGAAAATTTGTATTGGAACCATACATACATATAGCATTTGTAGCTGTATGGTAGCTCATGTTAAAATTTTTATATGAAATTTAGAGTTCTACCCCAAAATGAGAATTTGGAGTATGAAATTCATAAACTTTCGGCTCCAGGCTTTTCCATATCTTGTGAAAACCAAATAGCCTTTTCATTTTTGAGCATCTTTGCATCAGTTACAAATCTTTTATAGTGACCAATACAAACCATCCTATTTTATATGTATTCAGAGAAATGAGTTCAAGGATTGCAGTTTAAATAATTCAATGGCTGGAGAACTCTACAGCATGCCCACAAGGAAGACAGAAAAATAAATACTCCAAAGTATAGAAAAAGCTTTTCTTGCTGTCTACAGGTATACCTGCTCCTTCTTAATCAAATTAACAAAAGTTCCTGGGAAAGATAAAATCAAAACCTAGTGGTAAATGTCCTGAGACCATTCTGAGGCAATTGTGCAAGCATCAATCAACCTGAATTAAGTCTAATGTAGTTTCCAGGGGACCTTAAGTAGAAACTATTGAATTACCTCAAATTCATATTAGGAATTTTAGATATTACTAATTTTCTGAGCCCAAATCTTCTGAGATTACATTCAAAAGCAAATACTGAAACATCTGAATTCTCTTCTAGCTTAAAAGAACATTTGCAAATAGAGGCAAGCTGTGTGGCTTATGCACTCATCTAATTTTCAAAATATTTCTTTAACTATCACTTTGATAAACCATCAAATAAAATAGTAACATAACATCTGTGTAATCATAACCTGTACTAATTTTTTACATAATAAATACATCCATATCATTCTTATTGAGAACATATAGCTGGTGTGCCATTTTTTAGTGTTATTAAATTTTAGAGTATTACTGTCATATTTTATTATTAGTTATTAAATTAATGAATTTGAAGGTAATTCTATTTCAGCCTCATATTCAACGATGTGATAATAGTTTCATACAGTTTCAGAAATTAAGTATAATATCTTCATTTATGGACAAATTAACATATATTTTATTAAATAACACACAATATAAGATATCCTATATTAAGTGATAAATAATATTAGATATCTTGGTAAATAATATATAGTATGAAAATAAATTATTTTCAGATTATCTCTGAACTATCTTGTTCAATTCTCAATATTAAAATAATCTTATATAAATATTGCTAAATTTAAAACAACACACTGAAAACTCAGATTAAAAGAAAATTTCTTGAATAGAATCTGCTTAAGTTCTAAACTGAACTTCTAAAGCCAAATAAATTTATATAATTAATATCTACTTTACTTTAATAAAAAAAAACTCCACTTTGATATGGAATTAAACTTTTGTTACCGTGAAAGAAGTTCATGATGTGCGAATGTAGACGAAATGTCCAAGTTTCAATTACAGAACTTAATTACATTCCTAATTTAAATGGTATTAGGATATTTGTTATCAATTCACAATAAATGTAGTATTTTGATTTCACCTGTGAATGAGGACTGTGCCTTATGTTGTACAGAAATCACTTATTCACATTATTATTGTTGTCAAAATAAATACGGCCTTTTATTTATGTATATTTTTTATCTTTACCTCCATAATGATTACAGGAAAAAAAAAGAGAAATTACAGTAAAAAATTCTCAGATATGTGTTTCATTCTCAGGGAAGATCACAAAGTTCTAAAATAATACCATGCTAACCACAAAATTTCCTAATAAATTGAGTATTGTACAATTGTTGGAATCTGTTTTCTAAAGTTAAATTTAAAAGCAGATTGTTTTTGTGATGGCTTTTTAAAATATCCCTTCACCTTTATTGTATAAGAAAAGATTATGTAATAAGTACCTAACAAAGGCTCTAAGGTGTTTTTTTTTTTAAAGCAGTATTAAGAAAGACATATATGGCTTTACTTGTCTTGATATGGTTTTATGATCTATGGTCTCTTGCAAACAGTTGCAGTATTGTTTATAGCATAATGGCATAAACAGCATGCTTATGTGAATTAGGGGAGAACTCTTGTTTGACAGTAAAGATGAGCCTGAAGTTCGGCATTCTGGACACAGAATGGCCTTATCCCGGATCTCCTAACCATAGCTCTTGGCTGACAGAGGAATAGGAAGAAATCTCGTACATGATAAACTTGCACTTGATCATATTTGTCCCTAAACCTTTTCTCTCTCCCTCTTTCTATTATATTTTCCTTTGACCTAGGTATATTAGTATAGAGAAAGCAGTTAGTCATATAAAGAGTCTGGTTAGGAAATCCACCCTTTATACTCAGAATGAAAGGTATTTTTCACCTTGCTTCAAATATTTCCTTTATTAAACAACAGATAATACAGATGCAGTATATCCTATTTATAAAATGAGTCAATATAAATGCCCATAATGTTAGAGGTTTTTTTTTTCTTTTAACAAGACCTGAGCTATTTTGAAATTCAGTGTATAAATCTTGGTCTAGAGTTCTTAGTAGTTTGGTAGAGAAGTGAATAACTGAAGACCAAACTTAAAAGAAGAGCATAATGCTCTACACATTTCCCTCCAACAGGATTGATGGAACCTTAATAATAATTCACTAGGCTTATAATAATGTTGCATATTTTATTCTGAGATTGACATTTTTAAAATTAAATACAAATAAACTGGAGAAGAAAAGTAATACTGTACCAGCTTTTTAAGTAAGAATGTTATTACACAGAAATTCCTTAGGTTATTTAAATGAACAAGTAAATATGTTCAAATAGAGGAAAAAGAATAAAAGAAGGCAAGCAACATTGACTAACCTGGCCTTCTTAGCAAAGATAAATCAACGAATATTCAATGTTGAGTACATAACATTAGTTTTTCAAAGTTAAAAAGAATATAGAAGTTTCTTGTAAGTTTTAGGATTGAATTACTTTGTATGATTTTTAGAATATTAGAATATCATCTATTGCACTATTAGATTAGACAGTAGGAAATGGTCTCCCTAGAATCTACCCAAGGGTGTATTAATACAGTCACCGCCAGGACTGTCTTGACATACATTTTGACACTAACATGGTCTGTGGTCACAAGATGACAAGGCTATTGCCTTACTGAGAGTTCTTCTCCTTATAAAAATATTCCGTATTTCTCTTGGTACTCAGAGCTAAAGGTATTCTAAACATAGTGGTTTTGATGGTTTAACTGAGTGTAGGAAACCATGTCCAAAGTGCTTGCATCAACAGCTTTGATCTAGACTCCTGACTAGTGTGCAGTAGCCTTTATATTCTTGTCACAATGATGGGTGACATTTAATGCACAGTGAAGGGCAACAATGAATTATTATGCACTTGGAAATGGATAACTGTTTTGGTGGGATGTTCAATGTTAAACTAATATGCTGTCAAAAAGACTCCTGTCACATTGAAATGAAAAGCCAATTTTGTTGTGTGCCTTTGCCACCAACGTGCCCACCTCTTAGAAAACCATTTTAATTTTACCTTTCTGTAACATAATTTTAGATATATTTTACTTTTATTTCTTAGTAATTTTTTTACTTAAGTAAATTACAGGAAAGCCTATCTGTTATTCCTTTTTCCATTTAGCAATTTTCCTAGACTTTAATGAAAATTTGGTTTGAAATAGTGTGCCTTTCACACATATGAAAGTGATTATTCAAATTGATTATATTAACAAATACCTCAATTATGGAACTAAAAGTCACAATTGATTAAAACTAAATGCACCTTCAAATTACATTTCCATAGGAAATGAGGTTACTTCTACATTAATAAAAGTTTTTTTTTTCTTTTTGCAAGAGTTACTTGGTAAATCTATTATAAAATAATTTACCTTTTTATTTGTAGTGGTTCCAGTGATGTTCATGGTTGCAAAAGGAACATGGCGTCAGCAACCCAGAAAAAAAATATCCCTTTGTGTAATTAGTAGAACCAAACCAATTGAAAGGAAGTTGAATTGGGGACTTCTTTTCAGTTTATGGTTGTGTCTAGATAATTTAGGCAGTGGAGATTTTGACTAAAATTATCCATATAGGAAAAGGTCAGACTCTTAATCATGTTAACAAAAAATAATATTTTCCACCTCTCAAATTTAGAATTATGCTAGACATTTACAAGAATAAAACATTTGAAAATAATTAAGAAAAAAACAATTTAAAATTCAAGTGCTTTTTTTTGTAATCTGCTGTAATCAAATGCTTATTGGCATTTTCTTTTAAAGATGATTGTGCTTGAGTACCTTTTAGAAATTTTGATCTCTTTTTCCAAATTATTTTTTGACATAGTTTTTTTTATCATTAGGGCAAAAGTAAATACAAATGCAAAAGTGGAAGTTTGATAGTCCATTTTTATCTTTCATACCATGTGGATAAGTTATTTGCCTCTTTGTCTTTCCTCGCCTCCATTGCCAAATTGAATTCAGACTTATGGAGGCGAAAAAGCTACCCCTCTTTCTAGTCATTCCAAGTGTGCCTACTCAACAAATATATTGGCCAATGAGCTTCTGAAAACTATAATTTGTTTCAATTTAGAAGTTCCACAGTGTCTAGCTCAGTAAATCACAGATACTAATTTTAATAAATTACATTATATAGAGTCACATTAAGAAACTTGAGAATGCTAAAAACTTGAAGATGAATATATATTGACTTATTATATTTGCTACCAAAAATGATACCTCTGTTTTTAATGAATACTTTATGGAATATGGAATTCCATTTTTCAACACTCACACATCCTGATGAGAAGTGGTAGTCTTGTAAGAAATTACGTTTTTTCCTTGAAAGACTTGGAAAAGCAGTGTAGTGTCATCTTTGACAGTTGCCACCATACCTCATACATTTCTTATTAGCTATTCAGATTGAAAAGCTAATTGGACAAGAACAATACTGTGAATGACTGTTTCCCTCTATTTTTTTCTTTCCTTTTTTGGGAGTTTTCTTTATTAATCATAAGAAATTCTTTGAGATGACTCTTAAGAACCAACAAGATAAAGAGCACCAAGCACTTTTTTTAAAAATCAAGTGATATACTTATTCTTCCATATTTTGCTATTTCTAGGTAGCTACTTCTCCCATAGCTACAGAGTACTGTGAATTCTTTGTAAGAAACCCTCAGCTTGTTTTTTATGTGTTAATTCTCTAAGCAAAATTATACTTCTGTTTTTCTACAGCCCTCAGAATAATAGTCCCCTCAGACTTTGGGGGGCTCTCAGTCACCTAAGAAAGGTCTTTACAGTATGAAATGAGGGTTTGTGTGTGTATATATATATATATCATATATATATGATATATATATGATATATATATGATAGATAGAGGATAGATAGATGATAGATAGATAGATAGATAGATAGATAGATAGATAGATATAGATAGTACAATGGTTGAGGGTATTATTTAAAAAAAGCAATTGCCTTGAAAAATGTAAAGAAATAGATCAATTTTTTAAAATAGTAAGCATAACACCTAAATTAGTATCATTTTTACCTAGATAAAGTTGTTCTTTTGCTGTAGATTCTTTGGTGTAAGAGTTCTTTCAGATGGATGAATGTTTTCCTATATCGTTTTGTACTGGGCCGGTGGGTTATGTGGAAGAAATCATTTGTAGAGAAAAGGAAGGACACTAATATAAATTGTATGTCAATAGAGGCCAGGTTTTATCTGAGAATCATGGAGAGATTAATTTATTAGCTTCTTTTTTTCAGTAGCTGTTTTTACATTTTTATATAAGGAATGAGTAGGTATACATAACCACATCCCCTTATCCCTAGCAATGAGATTAGAAATATTTTCCCTTTGTTTAATGCTAACATTATTATACTTTATAAATTCTAATTTATTACAGAAAGGAAGCTATTTTAAGGAAAACAGATTTAGAGGAAAACAGAAAAAAAGGAAGTTGTATCACTTGGTTCTTTTTGATTATCATGTTAATTCACCTTTCACGTTTCCTTCTAAGATTTTAGGAAAAACAAAAGATTAGCTACCCTTTTAATTATTATTTTTAAGAGTTCTGTATAACATATTTGTGCTACATGTTAGCAGTATGTTGTTTTAGAATAACTTGAAAGAATTACCTCAATTAGCTACACTTAAGACATGTGTTTTTCTCTTTAGATTTGCCAATAAGAAAGCTTAAACAAATATTTCCAATCACTTAGGAACCTAAACAGTACACATTAGAAAGCCACACGTGAGCAGATTTGCCTCATAAACATATAAACCTATTTGCTTTCTAAGCCATTTCTCTAGGAATGCTCACTTTCTTCCCCTGAAAATTACTAACTGCATATGGTAAAGGAATTGCACCACATTGTGAGCTTTTCCAGAGACTTAAATGATATTGATATATTTTTTACTTAAATGATATTGATATATTTTTTATTTTTTTCATAATTCATGGATGTGGGAAAAATATCATTAATATTGAATGAAAATGTATGGATGTAATTTTTAGTGATAATTTATGACTTTTTTCTTCATGTTATGTAAAATAATGCACTCTATCCAAATAATTAATGAGTAGGAGATATAGTATCATCAACCAGTGTAACTTCATTCATTAGAGCATGTCACAGCACCTTAATTGCTATAATTTTTTACATTCCATTACATAATTACATCATTCAAGTTAAATTGTTTTCATATCAATCCTGTTGGGTATATATACATATATATTTTTTAAGAGAAATATCATCTGTTTCTCAAATTGCTATAGGAATTTCAATATGATATTTGAATAGTAAGGGCCTGATATCTATCTTGTATATAAATAGAATTAGTAAAACAAATGACAAAACAAACTATTCTATTGATTTTCAACACCTATAATTTTAAATGTTTCTAGTTAACTCTTACATAAAGAGGAACACTATTAAAATGTGAAGTTATCTCTGTTAGAGCTACTTTTGGAGTTTTGTTTGGAAGCCCAGATATTAACTTGACAAACTTTATGATGAAAACCTTATTAATGAAGTAATTATACACATCTACATTTTAAAATTATAGTAATTATTTTTAGTGTAGTATACATTGGATTGAAACATAATTTTTGTTTCAATACCTTAATAAATAAGTGGAAGGTAATCCTCTCTGCCCCTCCCCCAGCCTGGATATAACTTAGTTTCCTGCTCTTCTTTATGAAAGATGTTTAACCGTTAATTATTTAAAAATATTTCCCATTTAAATGTATCCCTGACTACTCCTGAAATGATAACATGAGGTAAATGAATTCATAATAGATTTTCCTATTAAATTAATGGACTTAATATTTGAAGCAAAGGTGAAATTGTAGGTTTTGAATGTTACTGGCATGATAAACATTATAAACAGATTAGGGCTACAACTGTCATCTAAGTTGGTTCAGAATATGCACCTGAATATTATTTTAACATAATAAAATTAGGTAAGTGTTTCCCTGCTTCCCTTACTATTACTGGACTGAGAAAGGGGGTGCTGGGAGGTGTGTGTCAATATGAGTTTAGCAATTCACTAGACTGACTGAAGATATGTTTTGGAATGGTATTACTAAAGTGAGATTACAAAAAACAAACAAAACAAAAACCTCAAAAAACAAGAAGGAAAAAAAGAAAAGAAAAAGAAAATAGTGAAAATTTTGTTGCAGAAGGAGATACAAAATCAATATTCACATTCAGGGAAATGTATGTTGATTTCAAATATCTCATATCACTGCAATTTTCAATTAGGACCTCAAATTTTCACAATCATGAAGATGTTAAAAATTATATTTGAAATATTCCTTCTGCTCCAAATTTTAAAACATTCTTGATATTTCTAAATTCAGATATTTGAGTTGAAAACAAAAATGGTGAATGCTTTCCAAACATACTTCAGTTGTTTTAGATACTAAACTGCATATGCAGTACATACACTTAATTTTTAAATATTTTATTGGTATATTTGATACAATAGAGTATAATTTAGGAAGATATTTAGTTGGAAGAAAAGAAAATACAAAAGTCATGATACCTCATGAAACTTACTAAAATTCATTTATAGTTAAACAATTCAATGAGAAAATAAACTTTTTGTGCCTTGCATGTTCATGGTAGCTGGTAGGTATTTTTTTTTATAATCCAGATATTTGCATATTAGCAAATCGACTTAAGCATCCAAGGGATGTTAAAAAATCAATGCTACCTTTCCAATGCTAGCTTCAGGTTCCTGTTGATAGCATCATTTACTTTTGAGGATCCATTTTTTAAAAAAGTAGTCTGTTTCATTTTCCAGTATTAGAAACCACATAACCACCTGAGTGATCTAAGGACAGTCTGCCTTGAGCCTTTTAACATGGGACTTACTCCTTTAAAATCCTTAGCAAGTGTGTTGCAAGCTACACACTTGGTTCTGATATGTAAGTCTAAGAAATAATTCTTTTAAATGTAAATTATGTTCCAACCAATTTAAAAATAACAGTGTTTTAATGTTTGGTACTTCACTTGCAAAAAGTTAGCTATATTGGTAAGAAATTATTGATAGGACAAATCTATGCTTTCTTATGCAATGTTGATATGTAGGACATTTTCCTTATTATTCCCAATTTAAAGCCACTCTTAATTTAATTTGATTGGACAATTAGGTGTTTAAAAAGCTGCATTAGTAGCTATTTAATGAGACTATATAAAATCCACTTTGTAATTTTAAAAATGATTCCAGCTTTAAGTGTAGAATTATGTATTTTTATTTTACATATGTAAAATTAAATCTGAATTTTATGGCAACCAAAATAATGTCTTTCCTTCAGGAATCTTAAGATGATCAGTAGATGATTATAATAAGGACTTTTTTTATTCCATAACAATAAAAACAGTCTTGGGTAGTTTAAAATTTGAGTAAGTTGCAGTATGCCATTTTGACTTAATTTTATTTAAAAAATTGCTTAGGATGAAAATAGGTCATAAGGATCTGAATTCAAGCCTATTGCTGAAGTTAAATGCCTAAATCAAATATAAATTTTAAATGGGAATTAAAGGGAAGTCTTACATTTTGAAAACATTTATTATTTATAGTTTCTAGTTATACATTTATAGCTGATAGTAATGTTTATTTTTCTTTGAGGGTATATTTTTAATGAATATTGATCACAGTTTAAATTTACCATCAATAAATTACAAATCGGGGGAACTGATCATTGTTACCATCTCATTAAGCCCTTTCAACCCATTTAGATCTACTAAATAATATGTTCAATAGCATATTATTGTAGCATTCATATACAGATAATCCTTGTACTTCATTCTGTGTAAATCTGGTAACTTTCTGGTACTAAAGCTACCAATAAAGCAATGCCAAAGTTAATTAATGAGCAACAGATGGCATGAAAATTTAACATAAATGGTGTATATTTTTCAGTGATGTGACGGTAAGAACTTCTGTGGCAAGTAGTGAATTTTTGATTTGCAGCAATTGACAATTTTTGTGGTATAAATATTACCAATATAACTAATCAAGCTACCAATGGAGTCTTACCAAATCTAGAGTTGGAAAGATAGGTGGAAAATTGGCTCTTATAGCCAAATGAACTGGCTCCAGAACACTGCTAATACATAACAATTTCAAATGAAAGGATAAGCATAGATAATAAAAGTGAGTAGCAGTAGCCCAGGTGGATGTGCTTATACAGAGATCCAGGATGTATCAGAAAAATATGTGGAAGGTAATGGCAAAGTTATGGAACCCTGAAAGCAAAATTAAAAAGTTAGATTTTTATTAATACAATTAGAATCTTTGAAGTAATTCCATACTTAAAGTAAATGCCAATTAATCCTTTCACTCATGAAAATAATTTGATATCTAAACAATTAGCATGATTTTCTTGAAGTTAACTGCGTGTTAAAATTTCTATGGTAAAGAAAAAAAACACTAAGGAAAACTTTAGCTATAGTGACAATCTCATGGAATGAATCCTTGTGGATTCTGGTATTTTCTGAATTATTGAGTTGTTATCATTAAATTTAAAATCTTCAACTCTTTACATGGAGATTTTTTTAACTATGAAATGGTTTCCTTGCTTATAAGGTTTAAGTATTTTAGTCAAAAATACTGAAAGGAATCAAATGGTCATTCAGTAATAATATTTTATACTGAATTAATGTCTCCTGAAGTTCAGTAATAGGTTCAGAGCCTATGTTAGTGGGAATAGGTTCACATGTAAGTAGTAGGAAACCTGACTAAGCAGTTATTAAATACATAGTAGGTTTACTGTTCTCATGAAGGCTGAAGGTAGGCAGGACAGGATTGAAACCATTGCTGAAAGAAAGGTGATGTTGGGGAACTTGGCACCTTCTCTCTGTGTGCTACATTGTTCCTAGACTGAAGCTTTTATCCTCCAGGCTGCAAGACGGTTACTGCAACACCAGGCATCCTATCTGCGCCTCAGGCAGCAAGAAGGTAGAAAGCAAAAGCAAAAGCCAAAAAGACAGGGTTATTACCTCAGAAAGGAAAAACTTCCTCTTCTCTGCATCTTATTGGCTAAAATTATTTTACTTCCTAACTGCAGAAGAGGATGCAGATATGTTTCTTTTATCTGGGCACACCGCCGCCTCGGTTCTTTTGTAAATAAGAAAGATTTTATCAGGTATGAATTGGCTGTGCCTGCCACAGGGTTTATTAAATGGTGACATAAAGTTCAGGCACATGTGAAATTCTCTCAAATTTCTTGTTTCAACTGTGCATTTTTAAAGGTTTCTTTCTCCCCTTTTCTCATCTGTTATTAGGATGCCTATTTCTGAGCAGCCTAACTATCCCCTTCCTGTTAGTGATTTTCAACTGGTGTTTTCTTTAACACAAGCTAATTATGCTTGTTTAAAAATGTATGAAAAGTAAGTGTAAATATTTCATATGTTAGAGGTCTTTTGTGCTTTCTTTCTGGCCACTTTTCTTTTTTGTGCACCCATCATTTCTAGAATATTGACTATATTTTTGAGACATGAATTTACCAAATTAGTTTTGTGCAAGAAACATGAATTATTATTCTAATATAATCTAAATGATGCTATCAAAATATAAAGTTTTAATCCCACAGAAAACAATTCTGGTTTATTTTTGATGCGAGATAATCTAATACATCAATGTTTTCCCTAACTTATATGAAGCCATGAAGAAGTTGGTGCAAAAAATTGTTAAATGTGGTAGGCTCCATAATATTTACACAATATAAATGTATGATAGCATATCATAAGGCAGCATTTACAAAACATCAGATGCTAAACTGTTTCCAGGGGGAAAAAATGAACCCAAGAGAGTTCTACGATCAAAGAAGGTCAGGAGAACTTTGTACTAGATCTGCCTCTTGAAGATTCGCTATTAGCAGATTAAAGGTTCCGAAAAGTCTTACAGCAAAGAGATTTGGGTATGTTTGTTTAATTCATCATTATCTAAACATTTTTGGCCATGGGACATCTTTTTTCTCTTTATTTCAAAATAAAGTAGTAAATGTGAAAATTTTAAATCCAGTTATAGAGTTTCAAAAAATAACTTCCATTTTAAAAATGTCTGGCCTTAGGACAACTCATTATTACTTATTTGTAAATTTGGTTATAAAAATCAAGATCTGCTATTGTCAGAAAGACACTCATTGAATATTTTAAAAGTTCCCTACATTTATTGAAAGTTCTTAAAAAATTAGATAATTGTAAAAAGCAAAAGGCCTTATTTTGGAATAATGATAAACCTAGCAATAAAGCTTTTTTTCATACTGACAAATTATGATTTGAGAGCAAGCATATGACTTAAATATGTTCCAGTTTTATTAGTAATTTTATCTTATTTATTAAAGGAGGAAGAATTTTATGATGTGGTTGATACTTTATTTTGTATTTATTGTAAAGATGAAATTAGTTATCTATTCTTCTATAAATGATCAGCACTCTAGGTAGATGAATTATGTAGATTTTAATTTTACACATATTTTGAAGCTACATATTTTATGAAGTTGTAATCTTTTCTATTAGAGTCATATTTGTCTACCTTATGACACTCTGTAAACAGAGCTGAAGGAGGTCACTGTATTTTAAATCTCATTTACATATTGGACAACATCAAATGATAATTATTAATGTTCTAGTTATATATAGAGTACAAATAGCATAAAGTGCAAAAAGCCAGAAAATAAGCATATTCAGCATACATGTAAGCCTAGAGTGTCTTAAACTCAACTATAGTGATACTAAAATGGCCTGTTTATGGAGAACCAGCATTTTTATCTACATGCTTCTAGTTTGTTCATCTTATTCAGGTTGGACAGGTAGCAATTTTGAACGGCTCATCTTAAAATGAATGCAATTATCAAAGGATTATATGGTCCATCCTACAAGGCATTCACTCATTTTAATCTTTTGTTTGCAGCCTTCTAGCTCCTCTTATACATTCTCATTTGTAGTTAATGGAAGGTATTATAGCTTATGTCTTAGCCTATTGCAAATAAAAAATGCTGTTAGATAAAAGCTTCATAAATGACAGCTACTCTTTCTCAAATTTGGACCAAGTGTTGCTGTTTTCTTTCTTAGAATCAATTAAAACATATTTATTTATTTATTTGTGATCATAAGATAATATGCTGCCAGAGTATTGTCAATTATCATAGCTTATAACAAGATTGAAATTATATAAATTCTGATTGGATCATAAATGGTAATACAGCATGACTTTTGTTATTGTTCATTGTTTGAAAAATATTCCAACTAGGTCTATCACTCTTTCCCTAACCACCCATCAATGTATCATTAAATATTAGCTATACAAATCACATATGATGGATATATTCCTTGTGTATTTCCTATTCATAAAACCTAATATATATTTGAAATAACCTATTAAGGACTATACTTAAGCTGTTTCAGAAATATAAAGGTAGAACTTCTATTTTTCAAGTTTGATTAAGTGAAAAACTATTACATAAGACAGTTATGTGGATGAATATTCTGAATGATAAAACTGATTTTTGCTACAAAATACAGCAACTGGAGACAATAATTGGATCTCCTTGATTCGAATATGAAAATCCATTCAGAAATTCCTTTGTACAATAGAATATACACAAAATATTGTTTCAAAAATCCAATTTGTTGAGAGAAGCTACATTTTTTATTTTTATTCTTTTTTTTTTTAATTTTTATTTATTTATTCATGATAGTCACAGAGAGAGAGAGAGAGAGGCAGAGACACAGGCAGAGGGAGAAGCAGGCTCCATGCAGGGAGCCCGATGTGGGACTTGATCCCGGGTCTCCAGGATCACGCCCTGGGCCAAAGGCAGGTGTTAACCGCTGCGCCACCCAGGGATCCCTTATTTTTATTCTTAACCAAGTTATTTTAAAGGAATTTTGTATGAAAGGATTTCTTACAAATGCTTTAGCTTTTTAATTTTAGTCAGAAAGCAAAGCCTCTATATATTTGTATGTCTTTTTTTAACCTTTGGTTAAAGACCATAAAGTCCAGAGATGTTTTTTGAGCACCCAAATTTAAGCACCCACTATTTCTAGAATATTGACTAAGCAATGTGGAGAAATGCAGACTTAGTATGTATTCAGTCTAAATGGAAGGATTTAAAATTTAACATTGCTAAAGGACAAATGTACATGGAAAGGTACCAGATAATAAGAAATTAGTCCATCCAGAAACAGTACACTAAAAGGCATGAAAGGTGAGGCAGCATTCCAAAAGGCACAAAATCTGCACAGTAAGCTCAAGAAGTTAAAAAAGAATAACTGGTGTTTCAGTGTAAAGCATTGCCGATAGAACATGTTGTCCAGTTGATATGATTGTCTATACTATATCGAAAGGCCATATGCCAGACTACAAGAAACAGCCATTCTATTTGCAGTCTTTGGCCCTCTGACACCTATAATCTACCTGAGATTTGATTTACTGTCCTAATAAATATTAGTGACTGTTAGTCCTAACTAGGAAGTGGTAACATAGCAAACAAAAACACATTGCTTTGGATTGTTATTTTTTCCTCATTTGATGTTTAAAAACCAAGCACTTGTGTACTCATCAAGTTTGAACAATGGCACAAAACATCATGAACAAAGCAATAAAATGCCTATCTTAAAACGCTTGCCAAGATTGCCAGAGATTTACAGTAGAGAGGAAATGTAGTAACAATGTAAAAATATTAAGACATTTAATTCAGATATGTATGTAAATAAGATATTGAGACACAGGTATGTTATTTTCCAGTACAATGTCATAAATTCTTGAAACACTTTCAAACAGGACAAACGAGATTTGTGGAATGACAGGAATCGTCTGTGTCATTTAAATGCATTATGGCACTTAGGAAAACTGAATTATGTGTTTAATAACAATAAAAGTACAAACACCATTTTAAATTAAATAACATTCTATAAAATCCCAGGTCTATGACTGGTAAACAAAATTTTAACATGTAATCAATAGAACTTCATGCAATAAATGGAGACATGGAAGTCTAAAGAAACAAAGCAACCTGACAGAGGGCCAGTACTTAATCATAGAACTGGAGCCAGTGTTGACAGCATGCAGGGCACCACAGCATGAAAACAAAATTGAGGCACCTGTAAACAGAACTCCACTTTCACAATTATAATTAAAGTTCAAACCTGTAAGACTTTAAGAAGTGGTATAGCTAACCATCTGTTTTGCAATTTTTTAATAGAAATCTGTTTCCTGAAAATTAACATTTTGGTCAGTTTTTCCTTTCCCCAGAAGTTAACATGTTTCTAATCTTTGACACATGACCATAGCATAAATTCAGAGTTCTATCAGCTACATAGCATTAGCCAATACCTTACATTTTAGCTTGTTACTCAGTCCTTCATTAATATTTGAGGCCATTATATACGTCCTAATCATCTTTAATTGTGCTTGAGGCCATTAGAATTTTCTTCTCCTCCTCTCCCCCCTTCTCCTGCCTTCTCTGTCTTCCATTTAATATAAAGTACATGATTCTCAATTTCTCCTTTCCTTCTTCCCTTCCTCTCAATCACTGATTGGCTAGAGCTTTTCAGCACCATTTGGCCACTTTTTCTCAATCTTTTATTATTCGATCTTAAATATTGCTTGGTACAGATCTAATTTAAAATCCTCGGACAATTTTATTATATTGTCTTTGGCTATTTTAAAATATCAATAAAATATACGAAGCAAGACTAGATTCATGAGGAAATCTTTGTGTCATCTTATTATGTGCAGCGTCCTTACATGCCAATATTTATTAAATTTGCTCTTTATTATCTTTCATATAGTTTTGAGGATGTGTGAATGCCCTAAGCTAATTGAAATGAGGTAAGATTTTGTTTCTGTCAGTTAACTTATTCCTTGATTATCATCTCTTTTCAGCATGATTGAGTATGAGTTAAAGTAAATATTGCTTAGTTATAACATGACATTTATGTAAAGATTTCGGGAACTGAAGTCATTGTTACCTCAGGAGTGGTCAGGGTAGGAGCACAAGAGAAATAGATAATAGGAGTTAGTAGAAATAAATGATTATGTAAAATAGTGTAGAGTAATTTATTAAATTCACTAGTATCCAATTAACAAATTTGCAGAATATACTATATTTAACAAGTGAGAACATTCATTTAAGTAGAAGCATTTCTGTGAAAGGACAGAGCTAAGAGAAAAAGAATAGAAATGGGAACCTAATGTCCACAAAATGTAACAGATACATACAATAAAGGTAAATAAAGTTAAATAACTAAGAGCATTATAAAATTCTTTTGAAATGATAATTATACGTGGTCCCCTTATTTTATGCATAAGAAAATTGAGGCACTGAATTTGTGACAGATGTACTGGAAGTCATAGAGGAAAAAAACATAACAAGACTAGTATTGATTTAAAGTGCTCTCTTCGAAAAAGCGTTTGTGAAGTATGTTTTAAATCATCAGTAAAACTAAAATCAAAGTTTAAAAGTTTATTAAATAACAAGATGTTCCACAAGAGATAAAGCACCATTAATAAGAATCTTACTGAATCATTGGATCTGTCACAAATACAGAGGAATTTTGATGTTAAGTGTCATGAGAAATTCTGTTGAAGCACTCCAATGATAAAACAACTTTCCATAAACATGTTATTGAGATAATGTCCTGGAAATCCCTGTAAAGAGAGAAAAGAAGTAGTAATTTAAATGCTTTCAATACATAATAAAATAATTTCAGAATGAATGGAGAACTTTTGGATGCTGAAGGAAGAAATTTTATTTTGTAAATAAGTTCATTTGGGATTTAGAAAAAAGGTTCCCACTGCTAGAAGTTGGAACAGTCTCTGTTTAGCGAAGCAGATAGGCAAGCTTGAGATGAAACAATATTTTGAGAAATTAAGGAACTGATAGCTCAGAGAAATGAACAGACACAGATGGACTTCTTGGCCTTCTTTCATGAGCACATTTCCTATTTTATTGGCTTGGGATAAGTAAATCTATTTAAAGAATCAAAATGCAGAAGAAAAATGCATCTTTTAGAAATGCATAAAATATGTTCTTTGCCTCTTTGAAAAAGTAAATATATATGTGTGTGTATAAGTATGTATATATACACATATGTACATACATAGATACACACACTGTATATGAACTCCCATTGACCAGAAGTTAGTTCTTAATTGCATTATAAGAAATAACTCAATTATATAAACATAACATAAAGAAGCAGTGACAGAAGAAAGTATGATAAAATTGGATATTTGTAGAGTTTTGAGAACACAAACTAATATAAATGTTATAATGTACCTAAGTTCTTATTTAATAATTATTCTACAAACACATATACTCTAAAAACTCTTTTGTTATGTGCAGTTATAAAACTTGATCACTAACAAAGGCACTTAAAGTTATCTTTAATATTTTGAAAATAACAAGAGAAACATTTATCAGTGGTATATATTTCTACATTAAAGAACAAAAGACCTACACCTACATGTACAGTCTAAAAAATAAAAACCACCAAACTCCTAGTAAAAGGGATCAGGCTTGTTACTAAAGGCAGAGGGTGGGGGCAGGGAGAGAATTAGAGTAAAGTAATACAAAAGTACAGACTTCCTGCTAAGATGAATCAGTACTAGGGATGTTCCGTACAGTGTGATGACTATAGCTAACACTGCTGTATGATATACAGGAAAATGGTTAAGAGAGTAAATAGTGAAAGTTCTCATCACAAGGAGAATTTCTCTTCTTTTTTCTTTTATTTTTATTGAATTTATATGAAAGGATAGATGTTAGCTGAACCTATTGTGGCAATCATTTTATAATACATGTAAATCAAACCATCGTGTTGTATGCCTTAGGCTTATATACAGCAATATAGGTCAATTATTTCTCAATAAAATGGAAAAAAAAATCTAAGAAGTAAAAAAGAAAAAATGTGATTGTAAACTAATGCATAAACATGTCATACATGCTAAATAATTTAAAGTTATTATTTCCACTCAAAAGTAGTATTTGCAGGTAAAATATTGTAAATAAATGGTAATTTCATGACTATTGACCAATTATAATTCTATGCTGTTTTAAAAGTCCACATAATCAGGGAATTTTTTTGGTAAAAATGTATAATTTAGAAAATGTTAATTTTCCCCTTACAGCTATTAACTGTAGTCTAAAATTTTACATTAGAAGGATATAATTGAAAAAAAATAAAAATTCAAAAAAATTTTAAAAAGGATATAATTGTATTAGAAGGGTATAATACAAACGAAAGTAATTTAATAGGTTAAAGTTATAGAGAATTCATGTCTTGATTTAAATTTTAGCAAATGATTTCTAATCTATTATTACTATTTATTAGTATCTATTACTAATCTTTTTGAATCATAAAACTGCAGCTCTTTGAGTCTACTTTTTCTATATTGTATGTTAATCTGAATAAGTGTTAGATAACTTTTAAAGCTACTTCACAACTTCCCTATCATCTGTCATGATTATCAGTCTATTTGGTTGATTGACTAAAATAGAAATAGTGGAATCATTTATTTACATTTAAAGCATAAAATGTCCTTTAAATACTTGCTTTCTTGGTAAAAATAAATAGTGTTTTATCTTCCTGACCCCAAGTTGCCAGTCTAGTTTATATCGTTTGAGAAATTAAAGCTGCCTTCTTTGTGCATACAATAAACCAAATATCACATACAGGGTAGATGATCACAAGTATGTGTGGGCTTTATACAAGATGCATCTAATTATATACGGTTGTACTTTTTTGTAACTTATTTCTAACAACAAACATTGCTTTGCTAAAGTTGCAAAAATAAGAAAAACATAGTAGAACTAAAATAAGCATTTGAGTATAAAATTTTGCATAGTTATTTTCTGATAGTATGGCTGAAAGAAGAAGATTTCAGAGAACAATTGGACAATCTTGGTTTCAAATTTAATAAAATGATTAAGGCATGGATTTGACCAAATGAAACATAACTGCAGCCTGAAATTGTTCCTTCTGTTTACTACCCACGGCAAATAATAAGAAATAATTAAAATAATTGCACGGTCATACTTTACATAGATTTAAAAAATAGCAGATACCCATATGTGATCTTCCAAATCAATATTACTTACTGTAATTTCTAAGATGGGACACAAGTTTTGGGAATAGGTAGGATTAGGCGAAGGGGAGAGCTGCAGGGTAAAATTTTGAATGCTATTACAAAGCTGTTTATTAATGGTGAGGTTCACATGATGTCATATGTGTAAAAATGATTAGAAAGATGATCTTCCAAATATATGTCAGATTTATAAAACACCTGCACCAAACAAAGGATATTATTATATTTTAGAGCTTTTTCCAATGTTAATAAAATAATCTAAGGAAGTAATTCTTTTTCTGGTGTTAAAGAAATATGCCAAATGCTATTTTTACTTTCTGCGAATCAAACCACATAAGTCAAATAATGTTTTAAGTTTTCTAAGCCACCAATTGCATACAAATCCATTATTACTTTTATTCTCATTTTATAGTATTCGGATAATCTTCATAATGGCTATGAATCAAAGTTGCTTTGTACTCCTAGTACTAAGTTCTAAACTAACTTTGTTCTAATATAAGGAACTTTTAATTCATATTTGCAAAAAGGAATTTTAATTGCATAAACCCAATCTGTTTTGTAGTGAAAGTAAAAGCTCTAAACGTATTAGTGATTCATGCATCAGAGCATTGAAATAATTTAACCAGGTGCAAAATCCAAGCTAATCTAATGTTCAGTTTGTTTTGGCCTTAAGTGAAAACATAACAACAAAATTTATTCTTCCAACCTTAAATTCATAAGAGTTAGAAACTAAGTAGATAAGGATAGAATATCATCAATTCAAATCAAGTTTAAACAGTCTGTAATTTTGTGAGGTGTTTTTGGTGGTAAGTATGTAGCACATAGCATGTATTTATAAATAAGGCACAGAGTTCCAATAATATTACATTTTTGAGCTGTAGTACATCTAAATCATATGGCTTTCTAGATATATTCCTTTCTTTAATTTTATAAATATTACAGTGACTAGCTAGTAAAACATACTATGTTTTTTAAATGTTAGATTTTACCATTTATCTTGAAATCGAAACAAATAAGATAGAGGGCTAGAGAATGCTGTTTGGATGATCATACCCAAAGGGCTTCATAGTAAAATACTTCACACACATGCACACATGTACATGCACACTTGGTCTGGCTAAGAATTCTACAAGTAAATGTGCACATTGTCAGATACAATGTTTGTTTTGCCTTTTAAAGAAGTTACTTTACATATACGTGTAGTGGTCCCTTAGAGAGAGGCAGCCAATCACTGTATTTGTGTTATTGCTTTCTTGTCACTGTAATTTAAATATAAGGGCTGTTTATCTTCTAACAGGGATATAGTAAATAAAGAAACAAGCCAGAAAGGAGAAGATAAATTGGAGAAATCACAGCCAGTTTGCAGTGGTTGAACATACAGGGAAGAGAGAGAGGAAGTAGAAGAAATAATTAATGCCTGCCAGGAAGTTGGACTTACAGCCAAGTGCTTTAGCTCCAACTTCCTCACTCCCCAATATGGAATGCCTGCCACAACCCAGAACCATCTGCCTTTTTACATATGGGTCAAACGTGGAGACCTAGTTGATTATTACATTTCATCAATAGATTCTTGATTCGTATTTATTTGGTTGAAAAACATGTTTCATTATTGTAGTAATAAGTGTCCTATGTCCTTTGTAAATATATTCACATCTTTTTTTTCCAAAATGAAACCTATTTATTTATTTATTTATTTATTTATGGTTTCAGGAGTAGAGTTTAGTGATTATCTTCATATCTTTCTATATGGATGTTTGTGTTCCTGTCTCCATCTATCTATATTAAGTAAACAAAAGAAAATCAACACACTTCAGTCCCAGTAAAAAATTTTCAAGCTTTCAAGTTTTCCAGTTCTTTGAAACACAGTAGTAAGGAATAAATGATAAATCTGCACTGAATTTGAGAGCGATAAAGTTTTCTAGGTCTTACTGTGGGCACATTTATACAACTCTCTTCCTTTTCAATCGAACGTGAATATGTATGTTGAAAGAGATGAGCTTTAATTGCAGTATTTTGTTAAAGTTTATATAAGGATTTACTTACAAATGTAAATTTTGTCCTGTTTATGCTGTTTAAGTAATTACCCATATAAATGAGATCTTGGACTATCAATGTTAGAAGAAAGCTTTTAGTGATGCCCAGAGGCAGCCTCCTTACTCTATAAATAGGATGAGAGAGGAGATATGTAGTGATAGATGAGAATACTAACAGTGATGGAAAGCACCGCTTGAGAATTATTTATCTATTTGTTTATCAATGTACACACACATATTCTATGTATATGAAATATATTTTAAATTCAGAGCATTCACGGATTTGTCCATATTTGATAGACAAAATATTTGAAGATGATAAAATTGAATGCAAAGTGACAAATTAATTTTTAGTTTCTTTCTTAAACTTAAATGATTTCTTAAATTTTTGTTTATAACAGTGTCTACATACACATATATATTACGTATATAAAATATATTTTAAATTTGGAGTCTTCATGGATTTGTCCATATTGATGGATAAAATATTTGAGGATGACAAAACTGAATGCAAATTGACTAATTTTTAGGTTTTTCTTATATTTTGCTGTAGGAAATCAACAGCATACTTTTCAAGTTGCAGAAGATGATGTAAAGTAATGACTTGATTCTTTGAGGTGTTAATGTAGATAAGATTTCGTATTCTTGTTGTAGTGTCTAATAAATATTTCAGTGAATAGTTTAATATAGTGTAAAGTAGAAAAGCACTAGCTGTATTAAGTGAAGGAAAGACCTATGAATATACATAAAATTTTCTTTAAAAGTTTAAGGAGTTTCAGGAAAAAAATGTGTCTATATCTATAAATGTAATAAAAATTATCCAGGTAGATTTAGGTCATCTGCTGCTCATTTAGAATGTTTCCTTTTAGGAACTACTAAATTGGAGATTAATCTAGACATTCCTTAAAATTTATAATAATTGTTTGTAACTCATATTTATTTGTTCAAACATTTTAATGTTTAAATATTGTTAAGTAAGTACATATTTTAACATTGACCTTTTTCTACCTTATCTGGAATCTAACCCAATGGAAGTCCTTATTCTTCAGAATCTGACATTAAAAGCAGTGCAAACAATGGTCCCATCCAAGCTTCTCACAAAGCTTTCTTTGTTCCATATTTAGAAATCATGACATTCAGGAAGTAGAGAGAACTTGAGAACATTTAATTGAGTACAAGAGAAATGAGTGAGGCAAAGTGACTTGTTTTATTACATAATTAGAGACAGAATGAGAGAGAGAAAGAGAAAGAAACAGAGGGCACCTTCGACAAAACTACATAATCTACTTTACCATGACAGTAATCAATTATGTTCTCTATTGGGCGTCCAAATAGTACGCACAGCTATCCTAACGCATTATTTCAAAAAGTGCCAAGCAAATATAACAAAAAGGTAATCTTATATTAGGTAATCAGAGAAAGATTAGAATCTTTTTTTCAATCATTTTTAGGGCAGCAAAAAAATAAGCTTTCTAAACAAGTGTTTTAGCTCCCAGTTCTTAGAATTACTAAGTGAAGAAGGGATTCCCAGTCTCACTCCTCCCTGTTGGCCCTCGGTATTTACATGCACCTCTTTAAGTCATGCTCAAGGATTATGTTATCAACAATGATCACCAGTGGTGGGAAAGCTGTGCCTGAAAGGGCTGAATAGTGGCTAAGACTTCTTTCTGTGCACATTTAAAAGCAGTGCTTTCATTCATAGCCAAAATCCTGCTAACGGGGGGGCCATTATTGTGCCTAGACTTCAGTTTCATGAAGAGATCTATTGTTTTTTGGTATTTCTGAGCTACCTCATCTAGTTTCATGTTGTTTTTTCTTGTGTCAATAAAAAAATATATCGTGTCCACTTTTTGGTGTGCTGTTTCTACTGGGCTGGACATCTAGCAGCTGCCTGGAGGTCTTGTTGTTCTTTCATTTTAAAAGAAAATGAGTTTTATGAGGTAGTGTTTCAAAATAATTCATATCTTAAGTCCCACCAATCACTCTGTTGAGGAAACTCAAACTTAAGGTGAGAATAGTAGGAATTCTTTTCCTTTTTTAATTGTCTACTCATTTTTTGTATGCATAAGCTTATCATCATTATGGTGTTTTGCTTATTGTTTAGAGAAAGAGTTAACTGAATAAAATAGAGAAGTGATAGGATTTTAAGTACATATTATTATCTCTGGATTTAAGGCAGTAAGAGTAATTCCATCAAGTAGTTTAAATGTGAAGCAATCCTGCTCAAGATGTATATCACAAAAGACACAGGTAAACGGAGTAAACAGAGAATTAAGACACATACTGTTTGTTCAAAGTTGCTACTAGCTGTATTACCACATTGCATTTACTTGATAACATGGAGATTGAAGACCAGATGAATCTTAACAATTTTTTGTAACCTTCAGAATACCTTTATACTACAATTAAGAAATTTCTTTGTACTATTGAGAAACATTTTTATGTTAATTATTCACTAAAAAAAGCAACTCTACACTGTATCTTCTACATCCAGTTATATCACACATTCTAATAACAATGGACAAAGTGCTAAAGGATTTTATTTTTCTCTCTATATAGAGGCAATAAAATGATATTATTTACTGAGCGCTTATTCGATTTCCAGAATTATCCTACTACTATAGGAGATATAAAATTAAAATAGCATTAAAATAACACTTGCTTCCTTTGAAGAGTCTATTATCCCAGTAAGTGAATTTGGCTTTAAAAGATGACAGGGATTATATTAAATAGAGAAAAATAGAGCATTTTGGGTGGAGGTGATTAAAATAAACATGGTATATTCCTTCCTGTCAAAGAGCTTATCATAGGTAAATTAGGCTTTAAAATATAAATAAGATATTAACTAATGTACTGTAATAAAGGAATATTTTAGCTATAAAGAACAGCATTAACAAAAGTGTGGAAATGTTAATATAAATGTCATGCATGAGATATTTATGGGTTTTTATTTTCATAAATTATAAGATCTGGAGGGGCACAATAGGAAACATGGTAAGATGACTCAGCTTTCTAAACCTTTGAAAACTGGACAGAAAAGGTTGTAGTTTATCGGAAAGAAATGCTGATTTCTTGTAGATATTTGATAAAGGAATAAACAGCATTACAGTATGGGAAGATTTGCCTAATAGTTATATGTAGGATGGACAGAAGAGATGGGGTTGGGGGAGTCAAAAGGCAAAGAGACCTGTTGAGTTAGAGGTAAACAAAGTGTAAACGAAAATTCTTTTAAAAGGGGACTGTAAAATGGTAATTTAAAGGCAAATCTAATAATTATTTTGAAGAAAAAATACAATAAACCTTGTGATACTGGCTACAGACATTGAAAGACAGGGAAGACAGGTGATTTCAAGAATTCTCATGTCAGTCATTGGAAAATGCCTAGATTATCTGCAAAATTGGTCATGCTTAAACATGGGGTCAATTTGGTATGAGGTGGCTGACCAATTTGCTTTTGGTCATGCAGAGTTTGAAGTTTGGCTGTACATCCAGGCGGAAATCTCTTGTGGCAGCCGGAAATATATGATGGGGCTACTGGTGAGATTCAGGTGAAAAATAGATACATAAATATTCAAGTCAGTTAAATGTCAGCAAGGGACTATACAAAAAAAGAGCACAGAACTAGTCTTTACAGTCATATGAATAATGATAACAGCATGAAGAATTTATTGATACCATAGCTCTTGCAGTGTTGGCATTACTTTGATTTGGAGTGTGAAGTCATTTTATTTCTCTCAATGATTTTTTTTTCCAATGGTCACTCTATTTGGACATATTTTGATACTGTACTAAATAGCTAATATGTTGCATTAGAGTTTATCTACTCTTAGCAAATGGAGTCATGAGTGTATGCTAGATTATTCTTAACCTTTGAACTGTATTTAATTGAACTAAATATATTTATGCTCAATTGTGTTTTTTTAATCTTTATAAATTGCAAACTCATTTATTATTTCCTAACAATTTTTCCAAATGTTTTGTTCCTTTCATTTCTCTCTTAACCACAGTTTAACTTCATCCACATTCAAAACCTCACCACATTATTTTTACATTATGAAGCCTTTTACATTTGAGCATAGAAAACACAATACAACCTTTACTAATATCCTGCTCATTAATGATTTGGAAGGTAACTAAAATTAATATGGCTAGGGAAGTCTTTTTCTTAGAAACCAGTTCTCAAAGTACTTAATATATGCTCAATTAAAAAAATCCCAAGGCGGGCGGGTGTGACTCATATTGATATTTTTAAGGAAAACAAATTTAACTTACTGAACAATTAAAATTATTCTGAGATATATGTTTTTTTTTATTGATTACTAGCAACAGAAAGTATGCAATATCAAGT
Organism: Canis lupus baileyi; assembly: GCF_048164855.1. Taxonomy (NCBI): domain Eukaryota; kingdom Metazoa; phylum Chordata; class Mammalia; order Carnivora; family Canidae; genus Canis; species Canis lupus. The sequence continues at coordinate 12,691,112 of NC_132844.1, read as the reverse complement.
GCTATAGGATATCAATCATCCTTATTTCTGAAAAAAAAAATAATTAAATTATAGAAACTTTATTTGAAATGATCACAATACTGTTTCCAGCTAAGGATAGATGTTAGCATTAATTATGCACTGGAAGTGTTCTGTTTGTTAGTAATGATTCAGAATATAAAAAGCAACCAAATGAAGAAAAACTAAAAGTTAAATAATACTTGCTAAATATAAATAGATCATGCCCATAAAGCAATTGCTGAGAATCAGGTTTTGTATATTTGTGGAACATGCTGCTGAAGACAGTACTGTTTTGTTTGCTATAGAATAAAAGTATTGGAGGAAATGACTGCATTTCTTAGACTTTCAGTAACATCATAAAAGATAATTGGACAAACTAAGCTTTGGAATGGCAAGGGCATTTTTATAGAAATTTCTTGTTGTGAATCCCTATGTCTTATACAGGTGTTAGGAAGAGAGCTGAACAGCACTGTGTTTGACATGGTGCATTTCCCAAAGTCATACAGCATTATCTCTGATTATTATCTTTAATAGGCACATAAAATATTTTAAGATTACTTCTTGACTCTTCCTTTTCTGAAATCATAGATAATTAAAAATGAACAGTTTTGAAAAATAAGCAGTCTATCATAGGAGGGTGTTTTTCTTTTTCCAATATGTTGAGTTAAATTCCTTTAACTTGATTTATTTCATCTCAAAGATACTGTGATGGTTCACAAAAAAATTGCTGAGGCTCTTGCTTTTTAGCCTTTTCTCATGGATTCAAAGAGATAACTTTTCCTGACAATGTAAGAGAAGCAATATTATATTCCATGTGCAAAATAGTTAGAATTGAAGTGGCAATGGCAAAATATAGAGCAAAGATAATAGTGTAAAAACAGTTCAGACTTCAGATAAATGAATATCCTTTTAGGATTTTATATCTATGCATATATATATATTTGACATTTAAATATTTATATTATTAGGCTTGGTATGGTGGTAAATAGAAAAATAACATTGATGTTGCAATATTTCTGAATAGAAATCAGATGGCAGTTAATACATTTTTAACCAAAATATAATCTTTTGTTGGACATTTGTGAATATTTTTTGTGCTCCAGTGACATCAAATCATTACCAAATCTTAATTTTTGAATGCTTTCAGTTGCAAAATTAACTCTATTGAGCGCAGGGTATATAAATGTGCTGAAAACAAAAGTGATAAAACAGAGAGTCTTTTTTATTCTGCATGACAATCAAGCATTTTTCATTGACCAGAGCACAGGCAAACTAAAAATAATATTCTTCTATCACTAGGAACTGAATAAGATCATAGAAATTTCTTTTCTTTTCTTTTTTATGAGAGATAATGAAAACTGAATGCTGACTGGAATGGATAGCAGGGACTTGCTTGCAGGACATCTTCATTGCACATGGCTCCAGCCTTCTATTCATTTGGGCAGATCCCTGAGTTGTCTGAATCTCACCAATCCTCAATTTTTAATAGTAACAATATTGCTCTTATCTTGGGTTGTTTTTGCAGCTTGAAATAAGACCATCTATAGCTGAACTTGTTTTTATAATTGGCAAGTATGACACAAAGGAATTTTTCCTTTCATGAGGAAATTTTGTAATTATTAATTGTATGCCTCATTTTCAATATGCATTATTTAAGCTTGCCTTATCTGGAGTACCTCAACTGGTACTTTTAATGACTAACTTCCTTTAGTAGAAGGCAACCTTGCTTTTTAAAAGCTTGAAAAATTCCCACTTTATGTCTACTCCCACAAGTGGTGTCATCAAAATGACATAATTTTAGCAGAACATGCATACTTTATCCTTTTCTCCTTCAGGATTTTAATCTACTTTTCTATGTAAGTATGATAGCTCTTACAGCTAGATCTCTTCAGGGAATTCCTGATTTTTTTTTTTTTTTTTTTGGAATTCCTGAATTAAACCAATAGTATCTTCATCTTCTAGAAGTAGAGTTGCCCTTGTGACCCTCAGTCCACTTAGATCCAATTTCTAGAAATACTCTTGCATTTCAAGCTATCTGCTTTCATGCTGGAGTTGGTTATAACACCCACTTCTATGTTCTGCCACTCAAGTAAATGGTCACCATACTAGTGGCTCCATACCCACCTGCATTATCAACTAACCTGACCTGATCACCTATGCTGAGAAGACCTACCTCTCACTTAAGTAATAGTGAACAGTTCAGCATGGCTGAAATGGAAAGAGACAAAAAAATTCCAGAATTAGATAGCAATCTGTCACCAAGCACAAAACATACATGTGGCTGGAGCTTAAGTCTTCTTGTCCTCAAACATGTAGTCATTTTATTATGCCATTTTTAGGCAACTGAAGTAATACAAATATATTAATAATGACAATAATAATCCCATCTCTCAAGAACCTCATAAAACTTTGAGAATACAAAATTGGTACATAAAATATAAATATTAGAGTTCAAGGCAGTAGACAATATATAGAGATTTGAAACGAGCAAGCTTTGGGGGAAAAGTAAACACTATGGAATTTTAGAAGGGTGTAGGATAATAACTAGCTGGGTGAAATAACTGAAGAGAAGATGACTTCTCACTTAGGAACAGCATAAACAAAGACAGTCTACATAACATTCTGAATAAGGTTAAAAATATTGTCATATCATATAGAATCTGGAAATTCAGAAGCATAGAATGTTAAACCAATTCAATCGCTGATAGAAATTGAGTGGTTCTAGGGAAGAAGAGTTTCATGGTACAAAACTAAATATGAAGATAGTTTGCAAGACAAAATGGAAAAAAAATGGAAAAAAAAGGGGAAGCAAGTATGAATTTATTTTGAAAACCCACGATTCAGAACTGAGATGAAAATACACTGGAAGTTGATGGGATACAGCAAAGAGCCATTGAAAAACAAAAGTTGATATGACTTATGCATATCATATTTGTTTGTATTTAAGGAAGGAAGGATATTAAAAGAAAATGAAACTTTAAAACTCAAGAACTCAGAGAAGTGCCATGTTATTTTAGAAATGGAGACATTGGGAAGGAGAGCTAAAAAGGGAGAAATTGTTGGGTTCAGTGTTCAAGTCTTTGAAGTATGAGGTAATGGTGAGCTGCCTAAGTAGGAATATAAAACAAAGATGAACGGAAAGACTTTGAGTAAGAATTAATGACTATAAATTGAGAAGGTTTTGAAATTATCAGCACAGAAGTCAAAGCAATGAATATGCTAGGTCATCAAAAAGGGAGGAAAGATCTGAAAGCCAAGACTTAGCCAAAAGGGATCTCCTGTTAGTGGGGCATAGGGTAGAGAAGTAGGAATGCATGTTATAGAAGTTAAAAGAATGGTACCATAGGACTGGTGTTCAATAATAATTTTATTAGAACCTGCAAAATTGTTAAAAGAATGTATTTTAAAAATGCAATAGGCTCAAAAACAAGATTTTTACAGAGATGGAAGCTTAGGGTTAAGGAAGAATTAAGTGTGTAGACATAGGATTATCATTTTATATGTATGGCCAGAAACTAAAAAAGAAAGAGAGGAGAAGTAGGAGGAGCATCAGAATAATTCAAAATGCTTATAATGACAACTAGGTTTAAAATCTTGTGCTAGAGATTGTATGATACACAAGGTAAATCAGAAACTGTATTTGGATGTATTCATTTACAATCTAATAGAAGAAGGTCTTCTTCTATATATAGAAGTAAAGTTTATTGTCAGATATACATTCATTAATTTATAGTGAAGAAGCCAGGCTATGATTAGTATGACTTGAAGCTCTTAGTTCTATAGACATGAAGAAAAGAAAGAGTAACCTAAGTCACTCAAATACTGGTTAAGCTTCTTTAACAAAGATAGCCAAGAAAACAGTGCTTTGAATCAGAAAACATGTCCCTCTCTTACTTCACAGTCCAGAAGAGTACAGTTCAAGGTTGGTGGAACAGCCTTGTCATTCTCAACATACGGTTTCTAATATATATCTAGTCACCACCATCTCCTAAAAGATGGAGAGGGAAAAGAAAGCCCAGGGAAAATTTTTCTAATGGAGAATTTTGAGAAATTGTATACATTACTTCTGCTCAAATTCCAGTGGCTCAAAAGTAGTCACATTCAAGGGAAAATAAGATGTATAGTTTTATTAGCTGGACAGCAGTATTCCTAGGAAAAAAAAGCATGACAGTGAACTCTAGGGATGGATCATCACCAATCTCTACCTTAGGTAGCCTTCATGAAAGAATCAAGAAAACTACAACTAGGTGGTAGTACTATGTTGGAATTGAAGGGTGGGTATAGGGTTTAAATATCTATGGATTGGAGAGTAGGGAATTATAGGCTGAAGGATGAATATGAGCAAAGGAATGGTTAAAAATCAATATAATACTTTAAAAAATTATTTGTAAAGTGGACAGTAGCCCAAGGGTTAGGAGAAAAAGTAATGGAACAAATCATGGAGTGGTATTTTGGAGGATGATGTAGAGGACCTTGAATTCCATGCTTAAAAGTCTAGAAATTTTGTTTATAGACTGGGCATGATTGAAGATTTCTTTTTAATAGAGATGTGGTATTCTAGGAATTATTTTACATGAGAATCAACTGCTATAGGATATGAGGCTCTGAACTAGCCTTAATGCCCGTGGAAATTAACAGGGAAAAAGGGAAGCAAGAAATGAACAGGACATTCTGGAGACAGACTGATATAATTTGACAATTGTGTAGAAGTCAGGGTTATAAGGCAAAGGAATGTAAAGAACTGAAGTTGACTCAAAAAGTGTGAAGTGAACTAAAGGCTAGCAACAGGATGACTACAGTTGCTAACTGAGGGATGATGGCAGATGATGCTATTGACAGAGATGGAGGAGACAATAAAAAGGCAGGATTAAGGAAGAGATTGCAAGTTCATATTGGGCATATTAATATTGAAAAGTCTACTGTCAGGCCATTGGGAATTCACTTCAGGTCGAGATAGTGATTAGTGTTAAATATATAGACTCAAGGGGACTGAAATATTTTTTATGAGCAGAAAAAGTATTATGGGGGCCAATAGAACTTTTAAAAGTGAATCTGAAGGAGTTGGAAGGTAGGGACAGATACTGAAACAAGTTGGAAATAGGATAGAGTTGAGCATGCCAGCTACCCTTAGAGGCAAGAGGTGATTTTGTTTAGAAAATAATAGAGAAAGAAACTAGAATCAGAGCTGTCACTTAAATGTGAAAGAGATAAAGCCAACCACAGACCAAGCTCTGCAAGGCCCATGAGGGAGGGATTGAGTATGAGTGTGTGTGTGTGTGTGTGTGTGTGTGTCTGTGTCTGTGTTTGTGGGTGAGGGTGTTGTTTTGGAGGAAGAATTTAAGAAGGAAAGGAATGATTTACATTAAGATCCACCATTAGGGTATGCTAATTAATCAAATGGAGACTGAGGAAAAGCTTCCTGAGCGTCACCAGCAGCAGAAAATAGTGAATTCAAGTTAGAGAGCATTTTTCTTGCCTGGACTTACAACTTTTTGAGACTTTGTCCATCTAAGGAAAAAAGCAGAAGAAGGAAGTGGAGGATGTGAAAAATGCACATAATTCAAATTTAAGTATTAGTTTACCATGTATTTTTTCCCTCTCTTTCAAATAAACTCTGTGAGACTCCTTCACTGAAGTAGATATTAGTCCTTTGAAATTGGTACCGATGTTTCCAGATACTTCCTCCTTAACCCCCTTTATTTTCCTTCCTTCTTTTCCTCTTCCCTTCTTTCCCACCTTCCTTCCTTCTTTCCTTGTCAAAATTTAAAAAAAAATGTATAAGTCAATTTAGGATGGGAGGATAGAATGCTGCATATTTATATTTCCACTTTTCCAATCCCTACCACCGCATCTCTCTTCCGTCCTTTCATGGAATCCCTTGAAGCACTATATAAAACCCAATGGCTCATGGAGTTCTATGTGAAAACTAATGATGTTCATCAGTCAAATTTTGAGTTCTTACTATGTTTCTATGATTTGCCATGTGAGAAAACTAAATCCAGCTTTTACAGACCAGCTTTGTGTTTATGCTAATACACTTACTTTCAGGAATAGGGAAAGAATGGTTTAATTATTTAAAAAAAGTAGGAGTATGAGTACATATCTATAGGCA